>NC_142347.1:22193007-22493007 GCF_054954075.1 Amborella trichopoda | reverse complement strand
TTGACATATTCTAAGGGTGCATCTGATGACTGAAAGTACAGTTTTCCCTCTACCCAGGGAAACTTGGAGGCTTGGAAACTATGAGGAAAAGAAAAACTAGTGGCCTGGAAACTGTGAACCGTTACACTGTCTAAATTCCCTGGTGATAGCAGTTTCCCAGGTTTGGGAACCTAGAAAGCTGGAATCCTCCTGTTTTAACTGTCCATTATATGATTAATTAATTAGAGATTGAAGTTTATCTTTTGAATGAAATTTTTTATTATAATAATGGTTGTAAAAAAAATGATTCGGATCATCATCATCATCAGAGCCTTTCTCAACTATTTGGGGTTTGCTATACTAATACTGATCAGCCATTCTGCTCTATCAGAAATAAGTGATTTGGATCCTAACCTTATTGGTCCTATTAATCGATAATTTTTCGGTCTCTATCTCTTGTACTCGCTGATCGTAGTTAAATGGATGGCTCATACAGATTAGAGGTGGGAGGAGAGAGTGAAAAAATAGAGGGGAGAGCGAGTGGAGAAAAAGTGAGTAGAGAGTGCTGAAAGAGAGTGAGCAGATACTTGAGCGAGTCAATGAGCATAATTTTGAGTGAGAGAGTGAGCAGAGCTTTGAAAGAGTGAGAGACTACCTAGAGAGAGAATGAGGATAGCCTTGAGCGATAGAATGAGCATAGAGAAATGGAGTGAGGAGGGTAAAGAAAACCTTCACCCTCAAAGTTCGACTTTCTTTTCTATGAAACGCCAGGATATACCCTGGTGGGCTGCTTTCCCAACATCCCTGAAAGTCGGGTTATTGACTTTCCCCATTCCTGTACATTATCCCCCATCAGATGGGGGAAAGCTATAGTAACCGGCAAAATTGGAGGTTTTCTTGGACTCCTGTTATGCAACTCCCCCAAGGGTGTGCTTGTTTTTGCTGCTTGCTCTTTCCTTGATAGAGTATATTTTTTCCATTTGATTTTGGGGGTAATATCATTGGGCCTACCACCTGAGTGTGCTAGTTTTCGTTAAAATTAGGGCATTGACCCTAGAGAACCTGGTTACCACAGTAAATGTTACACTTACTAAACACGACCGTGACTTCCTTTCTTATCATTTATCAATGTATCATTTTACAAAGCACAATGATCTAGCTTAGCCTTTATTGAGGGGAGTTTTAACCTGATTCTCCCGCCTTCCTCTATCTCTATAGTGATGCCTTTCTTATTGTTGGATATTTGACAGATTTGGCGCAAGAGAGAATGGCAAGCGATAAATAAGCCATGATGGTTCTAAATGTTTTCCAAACATGGAGCATGTTTACTTGCAAGTTGAATTCTTATTTTTATTTTCTTTTCTATTTTTAAGGATAGACTCTTTAATCCCTCTTAGAAAGTATGGAGGCTCCCGATTTCCTTTTACCATCCAAGAATGCAAAATAAATTACCTTCCGATTCAAAAGAGAGGAGCCATGAGATGCAAGGAACACTGGAGACTGCCATGGGTGGTAAGGAACAAATAGCCAACAGGGCTTGGGGGGGGAGTCTAGCCAGTGTTAACTGGCCTTGGTGGAATGGAATATCATAGATGAACTTCTGAGTAGTCGAGAAGATGCTATAGGGATTGCTTTGCTTCTCCAGGGATATGACGTCGGTGAGAGGAGCCACTGTACATTGAGAACCTTCAGAGATGCTGCTATCCTTCTAGTTTCAACCTTCCCCAACATTTCTGGTTTGAAATTGGTGGGGAGAAAGGACGATAATCGTGCTGGATGAGGAGAGAGCCATGGTGAAACTATAACTTTTATAGGTTTTGCTGATAGGTGGACATAGTTGGATGTTACACAACCACCTGAGGAAACAGAAGGGTGGCTAGGTGATGCAAGTGGGTCTGATTCCTTGGGAGTGACTGCCATGGACAGGGGTGACCTGCTTTTTTTGTTTGCATTTGCGAATGATTTTCACTTGCGTGTTCAGGACAGTTAATGGCAGAGTCCATGCTTTACACAGGGGTCTCCAGGGCAGACTGGCTAAGTGAGTTCTCAGGGTTGAGGTCTCCAGTGGTGTTGTTCAGGAATGTTTCTTGAGCTGTTTTATAAGTTGGTTGGATACCTTAGGCCAAGCTGTTGTAAAAGGAACCATTTTGCTGCATTTCACATGGATATTCTGTCTGTCCATCTCTTCTCTTCTCCCACGAAGTTTGGCAGGCATTTCTTTAACTGTACCCAAACAGGCTGCAAGACAATTCACTGACAACAGTAGAATCCGGGAGAAGTCCAGAGCATTGGAAATCTGTAATGCTTGCAAATTTACAATAAAAAAGAAGAAAGGAGAGAGAAAAATGAACCTATACCAAGAAACAAAGAAAAACAAATGAAAAGAAAAGAGAGAAAATACGAGAGAATATTCAAAGAAGAAATTACATTACAACTTGTACCCATGCATTGTGGCCAATCACAGCTAGAAACAAATCTCTAAACAAGTGATTTTATATTAATTCAATCTCTGGATTGGTATTCATTCTGGCACCATATATTCTTTGACCAATTTCGTATGTTTTTTTCCACAAGCTCATGTTAGAGTTCAAAAATGTAATTTTCTGGTAAAATCTTGTATGTGTTTTATGGTTTCTCCACTTGTTTGACCACAATGTTTTAAAATCGCTGAACCAAGTTAGTACTTATCCAAGTCTCACTTGGGTTGGGCAGGTGCCAAGTCCCTTGCAGGCCCCTTCATTCCCTAAATGGCATTTTTTAAATTAATTAGCAGTATGTGAGTCTGTGGAGGAGCAGTTAAGTAGGTAAAGTTTGAGATGATGAAGCATTTTGAAGGGAAGGGGCTGGTTTCCATGGAAGGAGAACCAAAGAGCACAGGCTAGGATGCAATGGTGGTTGATATGGACCGTCACTTAGTTGAGTGAAGCTGTGATGATGGATAAAGAAATAAAAGAAGGCTGCAAGATTGGCATTGTTTTTTTTTTTTTGGGTAATTCAGCGGGGATGACGAGCCCCTACCTATTTTCTAAATCGTTAATGGTTTTTGAATGCGTTAGGTGAGAATGAAAGCTTAGACCTTAGCTGGGGCACAGGTGGTGTTACTATCACGACCCCAACCCCATTCTCAGCAAGATTGGCATTGTGGATAAGCTATTCTGCATGATTTTGATCCTTGTTAATTTTTTCTGCTGACTTTTTCTGTTGGGGATTCCAACAACTTAACCCCGCTTGTTTTCTCTTTGTGCCGACTCATTAAATGTGGATGATTTGCTTCGGAATCTAGGTCCAATCATATTTCTGTATTAATTGCATGTACAATTGGTGGACTTTTCAGTTAATAAAAAAAAGTGTTGACCCTCTGTTTTCCTTTTCTGGATCCCTTCAGTACTTTATGGACCTTTGTCTGCAAAAGCTGGCAGATAAAATCGAATCAGGCCTGGATTTGCCAGATCAGATACTGAGTCAGCGCATCTCAAAGATTGTTCGAACTCGCCTGGAAATGCAGATACCCTACATTTCAAAGTGGCATCAAGCACTTAGTATCCAGGTTGGGCTTCTCCTTTGTTAAGTTGTATACTACTTTTTTTTTTTCCTGAACATTTTTTCAGCTATAAAACACTCTTCTCAGACTATGTTCCTTTAACAGGCACAACCAGTGAATATCTCAACAAGTTTGAAGCAGCGGGCAATTCTGGTTGATGAGATATGGGATGCTGCAGGAGATCAATCCATGGACATTAACTGGTATGTGAAAAGGACTGTTCTTGGGGGTATATACTCAGCAACCGAGGTGTACATGCTGACAGATCATTCACCAGGTTCTTTCCTCTCAATGAACCCATTGATTTTTGCATAATTTTCATGACTCTTTCCAATGAACCCATTAATGTTTGCATAATTTTCATGACTCCACCTGCTTTTTTCTCTTCATAATTAATGGATGACCCACAATTTATAAGTATGGTGATTATTTCTTTTGCTTTGATCATCTTAACCAGATTTTCAGGACACTTGGATGTTCTCGGAGCGTCGGATCAAAGATGCTTTTGATCTCCAGAAGACATTTCAGGAGGTAACACCTATTCTATATTGGTCTGCTGAACACATTGTAATTGTAGCAGGAAGCTTACTTCAATTGTGCCAAAATCTTGTTATCATGAATATCCAGATGAGATAACTTCTTGGGGTTGTTTAATTTTTTGATTTCATAGAAAAATTATCGAGGAAACAGAGTAGTAAAAAAGAGATCTTTAGAAAAAAAAATTGAAAACAATTTGAAAGAGTAAAGAAAAATTAGTTTTCCTGGTATTAAATTTTAAGATTCTATAATTGACCCAAGAAAAAATTAAGATTGAGCTTTCTGTATTTCCACAATTTTTTTAAAAAAGTTCTCTATATTTCCAAAATAATTGAGGAAAAAAATGGAAAAGGAGCAAAGAGCCTATGCAACTCAGTGCCTGCTTGTACGTGCAAAAAACATCATAAATGTAATAAATGTCTCTGGGCTTTCCATGAGAGAGCTTGTGGCTTCCATGAATCCTCATTAAAGTTGAAAATCAGGTTGTCATAAAGAAAAAGGCATGAAGGGATTTGTATGATTTATTATTTGCCTAAGAATTTGGCCCTCTCATCTAAGAAGGTTGCATTGATGTCTCTTCATACTAACCACTTTTCTATAAAACGTCTATTGCTACCCATTGGCATCCAATTTTATTTTGGAATTGGTGCTTTTGGGGATCATCGTTGTCAGTTCACGTGGTAATCATGTATGCTCTCTTAATTACTCTGAGAGAATATGAGCTTAGTATGTAATATTTGATGCAGGCTATGTATTTGGCGGAAGCAGTGGGTGCCGGTTTAGGGAGTTCTTTGCAAGGGCCCATGAAGAGGCTATTTCGTACATGAATTGAAAGCGGTTAATATCATCTTATCTGCAAGCCATTGTACAAAAATGTCTTGTTTTTGCTGCCAGTAAGAATTTATGCCCCCATTGTTTTTGGGCAATCATTAAAAAGCTTAATCATGCGCCACCAAGATGCTGTATGAGACTCTTCTTTATGGGAATAGAATAAACCACAACAGCTCTTTTCTTTTTGTTTTGCCTCTTTTAGCATAAATAATAGAAGGGTGCAGTTGGCATATGGATGCATCCGTAGTTATAGAGGTAAGGTGCACCTTCAAATTTTATCATGGTATGTAATTTTGATGTAAAATGTTTTCAGGATTATCTCAAAATCTATTTTTATACCTAATTATAAATTTTAAATTTCAAAAATGGTTAAAATCAAGTAGTTCTATAAACATATGAAAATCTGGAAAATGGACTGTGTGGATAATATATTGTAAAATGCACTATATCTGAGACTTAAAATCTTTTTATTTTTCATGGTCATGTATCTCAATGTCGAGATGATCAAAGGGATTTTCAACATTAAAACTACTTTTTCCGATGGATTTTTGAGGTGCATCCGTAGTTCTACATTATAAGGTTGCATCCTTATATAAACTTTACATAATAGAATGACTGTTACCGATGATACTTCTGGATATCCTTCCTTACATAAACTTTACATAATAGAATGACTGTTACCTATGATACTTCTGGATATCCTTCCTTATATAAACTTTACATAATAGAATGACTGTTACCTATGATACTTCTGGATATCCTTCTGCGTGCAGGTGCACGTGTTCATGCAATTTGCCCTAGAATACATCTCTAATCCAAATTAATTAATTTATGATCTTAATATTTCATTTTATTGACATCCATCAAGTGTTAGATAATGTATTACTTAATTGATATTTATGGAGATTCGTTTTGAAGTTAATGTGATCTATTTGTAAGGTACTATGGGAATCAAATGCCAGTTTTTGCGGTCTCCTTTTTTTATCATGTTTTGTAATTGAATTAATGTTTTGTTTGGGGTCTGCTTCTCATCAATGATTTTTTTATCATGTTTTGTAATTGAATTAATGTTTTGTTTGGGGCTGCTTCTCATCAATGATTTCTTTGCTTTCTTTCTTATTTAATAACCTCTGCTACTTATTTTCAAAAAGAAAAAAAAAGAAAACTCTGCTACTTTATGGGCATGATTCCCTGCTCCTATAAAGAAAGAGGAAAATTCGTGCCTCGTACTGTTATTTGTAGGAACTGCATCTTATCTGCGAGCTTTTACGAGGTCTGAACTCTGAACCAACCATGGTCACAACTTAACCAGGAGTTAAAACTTTTGTGATTCTTGTTGGAAGGTTACGATGCAGCTGCTCAAATGCAAACTGCAATCACTCTTCCTTTTTGCTTCTCGGTTCTGTTTTCATATCAGCCAGGAAGTTAGCGCAAAGTTCAAGTCTATATATATATATATATATATAGAGTACTTTCAGGAAAATGAAGTTAGCATAAAGTTCAAGTCTATGTATACTCCAGGCATTCAAGGATCATGCAGAGAGAGAGAAACTAGCACAAAGTTCAAGTCTGTTTACACTCCAGGTAAGCAGCGTTACGCTGTTGTCTGTTCCGGTGTTTGACCTCGGGCAAGTCTGGTGACTCTGAGATTTTAAAAAAAATTATAAAAAAATTCAACTAAATAAGAAATCTATTTGTAAATTTTTTTATGTGTTCTATCATTTAGGCAAAGATCGGAAGTACAAGGTCATGAATACTTATTTTCATTTTTCCTTCTTTTTGGATTATTTTGAAAATACCCTTGGTCACAAATTGAATTTTTTAAAATCCAATTTTCACTACTTTTCAAACATCATTTAGATGTGTTTTGTTTAATTTTACTTTAACCATGTTTTTCCTATTTTTAAAAATTTTACATTTTTTAAACATTTTTTGCTGTTATAGTAATCGGCCCTACTCGCACCAAGTATTCGGATCGGGCATGGGTTGAGTACTCGGCCTGACTCATTAATTCAAGCACTTGTTTATGCAGAATTGGCTACATGATTAAGTAAGTCCGATATTTTGTTGTTGGATAGTATGTTTCTGATATGGCCATGTGGGTGAGGTCACCTTATACTATACAAGTAAAGTGTGCCTCTAAGTTTTGTTGGAAGATGTTGTTCAGGTGTCAGAAATCTTACAATAGCTTAAAAATCCATGTGCAACCCCAACTATGAAATTTAATACTTAAAAAACAGTGTAGATCAAGAAAATAAATGAAGACTTGAAAATCTTGAAAATAGACAGTCTAGATAATTTGTTACAAGATATACTATTTTTTTAAGATTTATTTATTTTCTTCTTTATATTGACACCTATCGAGGTCGAGATAAGGGATAGAATTTTCGAAATAAATACATTTAGGATAACTTAAGTGTGGCCCCAATAGGCGATAAGATGAGATAAAGTAGATTTAGGTGGGTTGACCATGTGCGGTGCAAACTTAAAACAACACTTATTAGAAGGCACAAGTTTGTTCAAGTGGAAGACTCAAAAAGGGAAAGGGGTTAGGCCTAAAAGGATATAGTTGAAAGCATAGTTATCGGGAGCGGGAGCTGGAACGGCTCCAATTTTGGGAGCGGGAGCGTCGGAGCGACTTCTGCCCAAAGCTTCGGAGCTCGAGGAGTGGGTTTCGATGAGGGTAAAAGTAGCAGATCGAGATCTCGTATGAACAGGGAGCGTGTTCCCAATACATCGGGATCGAGATCCCTATTTAACGGGAACGATTTCTATGTCAAATGGGATCATGTTCCCCTATTCATTAGGATCGTGCTCCCATCAACATCAGGATCGCACCCCTATTTAAGAATGACCGTGTTCCTATTTGGAAAGGATCTAGCTCCATTCAAGGAAGGATCGCATCCTGTGCATGATTAGTCCACGGTCCCATCGCAGAACTCCACTCTTATGAAAATTTGGCTTGAAATATAATTATTTTATTTTAAAATTTAATTTTATTTAAGAAGTTTCTTTTAAGATGTTTTGGGAAAATAGGGATGGAGTTGCGGAAATGTAGGGATCGTGCTCCTAAAACTTTGGGAGTAGGGATCTAATTGATTCAGGAACGAGATCCTAAAATTTCGTGCAGTATAGGGAGTGAGCTCCATTGTGAACGGGATCAAGAATTCTAAAAATAGGAGTGAGCTCCCAAAAAGTAGGAAACAAGTTCCGATCGAGATTTTGAGTACGGAGTGCTGGAGCTGGGTTTCGAAGCGGGAGAAAGGTACAAGGCATAAGCCTAATACCCCGGAGGCACGGTAAAAGACACAAACTTCTTGGGTACTAGAAAGCCCTAAGGTCGGTCTAGTGCATGGACCTCCTCAAAGAATGTAGGAGAAGAGGGGAAAGAAAGAGGAGATAAGAATGAGGGGGAAGAGGGGAAAGAAAGAGGAGATAAGAATGAGGGGGAAGAGGGGAAAGAAAGAGGAGATAAGAATGAGGGGGAAGAGGGGCACTCTATGATTCTATAGCCTTTCGGAGTTGCTTCTCCAAAACAGTTGACCCAAAAAAGGTACTAGGCCTAAGCCTAATACCCCGGAAACACAGCAAGAGATGCAAACTTCTTGGGCGCTAGAAAACTCCAAAGTCGGCCTAATGTGCGGATCTCCTCAATAAAGCATATTTAAAATAAAGCCGAAAGAAAATAAAGAAGATAAAGAGAAGTAAAAGAGAGAGAGGGAAGAAGAAGAGAGAGTAGAAAGAAAGAGAGTAGAAGAGATTGAGAAAAGGAGAGGTAGGAAGGGAGAAAGAGAGTGAGAGACAATTGGGGTAGCTTAGCTACCTCACTCTTGGGAACAGAGAGAGATAGGGGAGATGAGGAGGAGAAAGAGAGAAAAAAAAGGGGGAGGCACCCCAGCCACCTTCTTTTTGAGAGGGGAGAGAGGGATAGTGGAAAGAGAGAGAGAGGCTGAGAAGGAGAGGGATAGTGGAAAGAGAGAGAGGGTGAGAAGGAGAGAGAAAGAAAGGAAAAGAGAGAGAGAGAGGGAAAAAGAGGGAGGAAGAGGGAGCTGGGCAGCCCAATCACCTAGCTCTTTGAGGTTGAGAGAGAGAGAAAGAGAGGGAAAGAGAGAGAGGAAGAGAGAGTTGAGCGGCCCAGCCGTTGATCCTCAGAGAGGTGAGAAAGAGAGAAAGAAAGAGAGGAAAAGAGGGGAAAGGAGAAGAAGATAAAAGAAGAAAGAAGAAAATGAAAGAACGAAAAATAAGAAGAAAGAGAGGAGAGAGAAAATGACAGAGTACCTAACAAGTGGGCTGAAGGCTTGGACTCGGCGACTAGGTGTGCTCCAAACGGTCCTTGAAGTGCTCTTGAAAGGTAGAAGGTTAGAATACAAGGTTGGATTTGAATGGACCTAGGTGGACTATGGTGTATGGTTGGTGGGGATAAGTAGGGCTAGGGTGTATATATTAAGATAAGTAGTCTAGGGTGTATGGGTTAATATAGATGATTTATAGTGCATGGTATGATGAGGACTAGGGTGTATGGTAGGTTTAAGTGAAGACTAGGGTAGAATGGGTTGAGATGGGTAGTCTAGGGTATAAGGTGTGGTGTGATGTGGGGAGTAGGGAGTATGGAAGTAAAAAGTTGGAGGGTTGGAAGTTTAGGGTGTGGGAGTTTGGGAGTACAATTGTATTCCTTTCAATGCCAAAGTATTCCCTCTCTCTTCTCTTTTGAATTAAAAATAAAGGCAATCTCACAAGAAAATGCTCACAACTCTAAGCAACTCTTCCTTATTTTCAACTTAGTGTTACAAATGATGTAAAAGGATTTATATATGATCTCCACAAAACAAGGGTCGATGACCAAAAGACAATAAAATTGCTAAAAATAATGTTAAAAGTGAATAAAATAATCAATCTCCTTTTTGTGTGTAATGAGCATTTGTCCTTGGCTAGAATCTTGGAAAGGACAAAACCATCCCTCTTGTTGGGGCTTCTTGTGATAGTCATGCCTCGAGGCTCTTTTCAGTGCTTATGGTGGTATTTCGGACAATCCAACACTGTAAAAATGATGATCATCTAGAGATGATTGATTTGATATTCATTATTAAGCTTGAATATAACTTTTGAGGTTGATCCCAAAATCCGATTATTCTTGAAAATTTGATTATTCGATTTTGCTCGTTTCACCTTTTTTTCACGTTCTTTATAACTAATCGAAGGGAAAGTCATTGTGACCATTTTGCAACGAAAATCCCCCAATTTTAGTGTCGATTGATCACTTTCTTAATTTGGATGGTCACTAGAAAATGTGATTTCGGCGACCAGAAAGTATGCCTTTTTTTGAACCTTCATTGGACGCCTTCCCAACCTCCATTTCAAGAAAATAAGTATCAAAATGAAGCCCTTCTAATCATGTTACAACAGACCCATCCTTGAGCTCATAGGAGTCCGAAATCTTGAGATATGGCCACTAGAGCGATGACATTCACTACTGAATTTTCCCACGTTTTAATAGTTTTTGGAGACTTTCTCTCTAAGATTGCTCCCTATCCGTGAGTCCCCATGGTGCGTGCCACCTGCCAAATCGTCGATTTTGGTGAGGGAAACAACATACTCGAATTTGGGGTCGATCCACTCCAAGACGAGAGAGAAACATGCTTTACAAGTTGCCTCATTTTTTGGAAACACAGTTACTATAACTAGTAACTGGTTCAAATGAGTTGAAGTGAATAGTAAAAATCTTGCCATTTATGGAACGTACATCCTAAGAAGATTGGATTGAGTTGAAAATTGGTAAAATAGTTGTTCTCAGCCTTTTTAATCCATTGGCAGTTGATCACATGGGCACTAGAGTTCTCTAGAGTAGAGTTCTACCTATGGTGCACCATAGTCATATTAATGGCTTGGGCCAAAAACTGATTTTGTACCTGTTTTCTCTAGTTGCGCCCGAATTGGACAAAACTTGGAGGGAATCCTTGGATTATCATAGGAGACTCATATGCCTGATTTGGGACCGAGATGACCTCTCTATCAAGGCTCTTCAAAATAAGGTTTATTTGTGTAAGGCTTTTGTAGTCCATAGACGTGACTGACACGTACAGGTTTGAGTTGCAACCGCCTCCTCTATTATTCGTATCGGGGAATTAATGCCACAAAAATATGCACTAAAAAAAATGAAGGCATAGAGTTCCAATCCTCATCACGCACCAGGTCATGGCTACTGTTATGCCAAATATTTACTGCTTTTATTTCAAGCCAAGGCTGTTGGACTTTCTTATTACTCTCTTTATTATTCCATCTCCAAGATTATAAATGGAGTTATCGATTTACGTACCTTTCACACATGATGTCTACCTCCATTCCACACACTTCCCAATCATTGAGGCTACTGTTATAACTGTTTAATGATGCTGGAATCTCATCATAATAGTGAGGTAAATTGTTCCTACCTTGCTATGAAGTATTGTAACATTGGTATTTAATTCTCGTTTGACGTGGTGTATGTCCTTGGTTCATTTACTAAACCATTAAATGCAAACTGTTGTGCCTTTATGCTGTTAGAAAAAGAGTGAGCATTTAGTTTATTCCATGCACCTAGCTCATCCACTTTGACCCTATAATTATAATTGTTTAGTACCTTGTACCAAATCCTTCGGCCAAGACTACACTGTTTGGAGCTTGTTTAGAGTCAGTTTTCTTCCCATTTTGGCTCTATGATCCTATGTCCATATTAACCCTATTTTAAGAATCTTTTATGATAAAGATTATTCTATCATGTGGTAAGACATTTACTTTCCGATATTAGATCAAAACCAGACCCTTCTTGCATTATCGAAAGTGAGTGATAGTCAAGGGTTGTAATTATACCGTTGCGGTATTCACACAGTGGTGATTTAGAAATCGACTTCCCATTTAATACTTTAAGCTCATGCATATTATTACTTAGTCTTTACTTTTTTATATTTTATTTCATTTGATTTGTAAAAAGTTGTACTCAAATTATACAAGCATAGTTTTTGTTGAAGAATATTGTAAAGATTGATCTTATAGTTTGTAGTTAGTGGGGGATTTTTCTAAGGTGAAAAGAAAGATTGTGTAAGTCTTTTGAAATTTTTTTATTTTACATAGCTTGTGCGATTCCCTCGATACTAGAAATTGTGCAAAAAATTAATTTAGTATCACGTTTCCCTAAAGAGAAAAGTTCTTGATATTTATAAAACCACATTTATCCATTTACTAGTCTTTTTGAATGCCACACATTCTCTCTCATTCACATGTGCCATTCAGGCCCGGGGGAGGGATAACTGTTTAGGTATATTTTTGACATAGCCTGAACTTTTGTTAAAAAACACTCTTGAGAAAATAAGGCCAAGCATAACAAGTACTAGATCTAGTCCAAGTATTGAACCCACATGAAAAAAGTTTTATAATTTGGCAATATTAAAATCCTAGGGATAATATCTAAACAAATGACTTGTTAGATCGAGACCAAGTATTCGATCCACATGAAAAACGTTTGACGATTTGGCAAAAACAAAAGCTAGGGATAATTTTTAAAATAATGACCCCCTGGTTTATGTCACTGGCCTTTGATTCACCCTTCAACAAATTTTCCAGTGAATCTACACTCCATTATACTGCGCTTTGGTGCATAATTATATAACTCATGCACTCATCAAAATTTTTGTTTAAGCGCTTTGGTGCATAAAATAAATGGCATCGGTCTCCTCATTTATTTTCCTCTTCTCAAGATTTATTATTAGCAAAATATCACTTTTAACTTCTACTTCTAAAAATGAAATTAAAAATTCATCATGACAATTGGAGCAATGGAAACACGTTCCATATGAAACTATTTCATACTAACCAGAAGGGCAAAATGAAATGCGATCCCTTTTCTTCAGGTCACTCCTGACATTTAAAACAATTTTCAAAGATAAGGTATGATATAGCACACGTTCAAGATGGGGTAAACGCTCTACAACCCACTTGAGGACATGAATATTGCGTAGGATCACGTGTCATTTCATGAATTAGATACGTGGACCACTCCTCACACATTATTGTAACTACCGTACACAATTATTAACTTGTCCTCAAGAACCGCTTGATGCCTATAAATAGATCATATGCAAACACCCAAAAGTGGGGTGCACAAAGAGAGAAAATTACTAGAAAAAGGAAAGTAAAGATTAGAGAAAACCCTTTTAATCCATCTACAAGCGATTAAACAGAGGGTTTCCACTCCTCCATTGCATGAGATATTGAATGCAATTAACAAGGTGTATAAAGATACCTTAGAACTTGTTGACCTAAAAATAAACAAAGCTTTGTGCAAGGGTATACCCTGTCAAAGTGTTATTTATAGTTATCTTGAGTTGTTTTACGCATTCATTCTTATACAACTTGGGATCACCCCAAACAGTGGGAAGCCCATGACTAGTACTAAATGGTCTAAGCCCTTAAAGAGCCTGAACTGAAGTGTTGACGATTGGAACCAGACCCCTGGCTAAGTGCTCTATTCCTAGTAGGTGGCCCTTGGATTGATTGACTAAGTAGTGTTGAACGCTCGAGGTTACTTGATGTGAGTTGACTGGCTCAAGATTACTAAAGGTCTAAACTTCTTGCCTATCTTGCCTATGCTTACTAGGTTGAATAGTTTACGTCTAGTTAGTTAGGTCTTATAGAAACGCTTGCTCTTTAAACCTTTCCTAGAGTAGATCGAGGTCGAGACCCTGACTCCTACTGATGTTAGCATGGGTTGGTGCAGTTCCCCTAGCAGTTAGTGCCATGGTAATTAGAATCATGACTAAGTTCTATAGGCCTATGTGAGCCTCAGCTCACTTGACCCCTGGTTGATTGGTTAAAGTTTGGAATGTTGGGATTGTAACTAAGCACTAGGTTTATCCTAGCCTAGGTCGGCTGACCTAAGGATTTCAAGGATTTGGACATTTGACCAACTTTTTCCTTGCTGACTAAACTTTAAATTAGTCCCCATATCTTTGAGGATCGCCCCTTGGCCTAATCCCATAACTATTAGGGTGTCATAGTCCTGTGTACTTTGTAATCCATGATTTCTAAAAGATGATCCCAAGGACTATAAACATGGAGATCTGGACTGCTAACTATGGTCCTACATGGGTTGAGACTAGAGTCTCCCACATGGGTACGATGGGTTTGAGGGGCATCAATATGGTGCCTCTCAGGGAACTCAATGTCCTGGACCTAGGCTCGGATGAGGTCATTGGGTTGGTATTTAGATCGGACCTCACCTTAGTTTGGTATTGAACATGATATCTAAACTATGCTAAGCTAAAGGCTTGGACCTAACAAACCTAACTAGAATTAGGCTAGGCAAAACATGAAATGAAACGGTTTGAAATTTTTGACATGGTTTCTATGGGTAGGTTAAGAATCAAGTAGGGTTCCTAACTAAGAAAAAGTCGAAATGTTGTTAGGTCTCAATGGGTACTACCCACATAAGTCTCGGGCACCTGTTAAAGGAATTAGTCAGGGTCTTATTGTATGTAGGAGGCTTTAGGGCAAAAAATTGAACACACAATTCTCATTTTAAAGTTGTGAAATCCCAAAAAAATCTTCTCCCAATAGCAAGGGGCCCTCACGACTGAAACACTGGTTTTGAAGGTTTTCAAAATTTTGAAAAATAGTTCTTTAAAGATAGTAGTGTGCATAAGTAAAAAATCGAGTGTGCAGTGCAAAGATGTGACAAACAAGTGACAATAACAAGCAAAAACATCTAATTTAAGAAAAAGAGTAGTAACGTTTTTTTACGGCAACCAGAAATTCATCAAAAGAGTAGATCCAAAATAGGAGGCCGAAAATAAGGAGCCCCAGAATAACTTTCTAGGGGTCTCTGTTAACAGCAATGCATTCTACGCCACTACAACATACTCTTCAGTGTAGTACACTTAGCTCATGATCACTGCCACAGGACAATTCGAGGCTCCTGATCATTGAGTTTTCGGTATTTGATTTGTGAGCAACATACCCTACAATGGATTTTTTGGATCGTCTTTGTTATACGTCATTTTTTACGCACCTCAGCCCTTCAATCAAATAAAGGAAGGAGCCGACTACATTCCAGTCACTGCGGCGCACAAGACATAGCCGCACGGAACACAGTAGCTGCGGAAGAATTAAAGCCTCGAATAAAGTCGACCAAAGAAAAGATGCCTACACGAACAAGAGTTGAAGCCTTATCCCTGCCACCACGTGTATAGGAGCCAGATAGGCATGCTTAGGGACCATCGTCATCTTCCAATAGGCCCGGGCTCAAATGGGTCGACCCAGCGGCCCTAAGCCTGGACTATCACGAAGTAGGGCAGAGGCATGCCTTCTGCTGGACGGCCTCACCGAACCAGTCGACAGCCATGGCAATCTCTGGCCACTCCGCGACGAAGCTTGCAACTCCCTCCCTACAGCAAAAGAGTAGCTAACGCCCCGAACGCCCATGGAGCTTCAACAACGTTCCTCTCCCCAAAACAAAATGGTCGCGAAGACAAGTCTCCTCAACAAGAAGAAAGAAAGACAACCCGAATCCACAGACGTCGGAATCTTCAAAAGGGCATCTTAGCGCTCCCAGAGAGAACTTGGTCACACGAAAGCTGATACCGAGAAAAGGAATGCTTCCAGGAAGAAGACCCAATCAAAACACCACCGACAGCATTCAAAGCAAAAACAGGAAAAGGCACAAAACCCAAGGTCACTACAATAAAAGCTAGAAAATCCCCATCGCCAAAAATCCCTTCTCTGACGATCCACTGAAAGCCCAAGAATACTGTTGAACAGATTAAAACCTTTTGCAAAGAGAAACACTCGAAGAAAAACCTTTCCCAGATTCATTGAGATGCTGCAAATCAAGAAAAAAGTCGTCAGAAGAACCCACAGAACTGACCAGGCTCTTTCCCTCACAAAAGGGATTGCCGCAACACGATCAAAAGACATTAAAATGATGACAAGGAAACAAACAACAAGAATACAACAAAAAGATCAACCAAACTCATGCTGCAGTTTCCCGGGAAAAGCTCTCAAGTTTTTGGCAATGGCGGTGGGCTCCTCAAAGAAGGACGAGTTTGTCATATGTCCAGAAGAGTTCAAGGGAATTTTGGTCATTGTACCCAATTTCGAGACTTTATTTTAATTACTCTTAATTGTATTTAAGCTTAGTTTTTGAGTATCCACCCCATTTTGTGAAAAACTCTATATAAACAGGCTTAAGTCAATTGTAAAAGGAGATGACAATTCTATAAAGAAGAGGCATTACGCTTGATTCTGCTTGTCTTTTCTCTTAACCCTAACGTCCTAAGGAGAGGAGAGAGAAAACTTTTGCAAGAGAGGAAAATACCCCCAATCGCGCGAGCACGCACTTTCCTCTTCTTGAAAACGTTTATCGCTTTCGAAGCTTTCTCTCTTCTTCTCCTGCACACGTAATCTCTTTCACATTCGAGACTGCGTGGGTCCAAGGAAGCCAAAAGAGGTTCGAATCGACACGCATCCATTTCTAATCCCCCTTCCTGGCTTGGACGGCCCAACGGGAACAACAAAGCTTCTCATTCTTTTATTCGATCAATGAAAAAGAAGTCAACCCCACACGAAGAATCAAGACATTTATCTGAACTTAGACTCGAGAGGAGAGAAGAGGGTTGTAGCGTCTGAAGAGAGTCCCTGACCAAACCGCGCTGGTGAACAGCCGGATGGGCTTTCGTAATTGGTTTAAGAGGGCAAGCTGCCCAGACCACTCCCACGAACTTGCAACGACAAGGTAAGCGAATCAACCCTTCCTCGTCGTAAAATTTCTCTCTTTGTTGGTAGCCTATCTGCACTCTAGAAAGTTAACGCCCTCGCGTCACCCGACTCGCCATGTGTGCTAACCTTCAGCGGTTGTTTGAGAGAGGATATTCTCATCGTGCCCCTGCACGAGGGAACTAGCTAAAATCAGGCCTCGACCAACTGGCGACTCCACTAGGGACACACCACCCTACAGTTGGCTCGGACTGTTTTCAGATGAAAATCCTCTTCTCCTCTCTTTCTAAAATCTTGATGGATTCCCACTCTTCTCCTCTTCTCCAAATCGAAGACTTTCGCATCCCTATCTCGGTGACTCATTCATCTACGAGTGAGTTGACCAGCTCTGCTACCATAATCCGATCTATGGTAACACTGAATGAGGGCATCCACGTCAACCCTCCTTCCTTCCCTTTGACCGGAGGGAACTCACAAAGACTGCGCCGTGGTCGCTCTTCCACACGTTTACGACTGACACCTAGTCAGTTGTAGGCCTAACTGTGAATTTCCCCACCACTTGGTGAACCCTAACAGGGCCGCCACCTCTATTGACATCCATAAAGTAGGACAGTCTATCCCGTGCACCATTAGCACAAGACCGTCCTCCTTCACAAACACTCTCGTCACAAGTGATGGTCTAGCCATCGCTATGACAGGTCAGGGTAGGGGCCAACCCTTCTCGATCTCTTCACCCACCTTGGGTCTCTTCAGACCCAAGTCCACCACACGTGGTCTGCTGACCGGCTCCATGCCCTATGACAAACACGCCACTCGGGCAAATCCACACAGTAGGCCCACAAAAGCACACGACCTTTAGATCATTCGAAGGGCACAAAAAGCCCTGCACATATATGTCGAAGGCCTTAAGGCGCACCAAACCAGACAGGTAGGCACCACAAATGCTGAGTCCTGTGCAACACAAAGGATTGGACTTAGGCTAATCCCAAGCTCGCACACACCCGTGCAGGGGCGAACGTCCTGCTATCATGAAGAAGAGGATGTCAGAAACCCAAGACGATGACCAAGTTTCGGCCACCTCCTGGTTTTCGAATAAGTTCCCTGTGAGCACTATCCATTCGACCTCGCTTGTGCTATGCTCACAGGAGCCCCCCCCAAAATAGAACACAAGGCAAGCCATGCCTAAAAACGACCCGCCAGCTCATCCCTTATTCAGAAACACAACCATCACGATAAGCAAGAGCGAGATCGTCCACCACGAAGACCAACCCGCTCCCTCGACACGAGAGGGCAAGGCTGACCCAAGTAGCCTCAAAAGGGGGACGAGCTGAACACTCAACCACAGAAAGTCTACTAAAGAGCAACCAATTCTACCGGCTGCAAGGTGCAGACCTTCTCTCGATGGAAGACATCGAATGTCATGTCGTCAAGATATGCGAAGACGAGTCCAACCCGCCTGACTCACAAAGCTCAGCAGAACCCCATCAAGTTAAAGAGATACGCTCTCAGGATTGTCACACACCCATCAAGGACAAGCAATGGCCCAAAGCCTCAATGCACCACACTCGACAAAACCTCGTCTTTCAGGCCGCCCGGAACCTGTGCTCACACGGGTTATGAGGCGATTTTAGGCTCAAGAAGGACAAGCTCGACCACTTCTAACTGGTGTCCCAAATCGAGGCACCAAAAGGCCCTGGATCACGCCACCAGCTTAATCGTCGAGCCCCGATGAACGAGCCAAAATAATGGTGGTGAACCACGAAGAAGCAGAAAAAGAAGATCCACCTTCGGGCATTGAAAGCATCCTAAGAGATATCCTTGACAAGAGGAACCGAGCACAACCACCTCCCATGCGCTAGGCATCAATATATGGCGATCCAACCGCCTCCTCCCAAGGTCAACATAATGCAGTCTCGCAAGTCGCCTCAATAACCTTCGTCTAAGAAGACGTCCAAGCGATGATCAACAAGAGTAACCAAGGCCTTTAGGTGTCAAAAATGCTCGAGAATCACCAATACAAAAAGGCTTACCCACCTTCAATCGGCCAAGTTCCCTTCCCCTATGGATACCAGAAAGGGAAACTGCTGGCCTTCAACTGCACAAGGTCGCCACAACAACACATAGCCCACTTCACGTCCGCATGCAAAGAGTCAGTTGCAGACACTAGATGACTCCTGCGATAGTTTGTCAAAACACTTGAGGGACCTGCATTCAAATGGTATGCATGTCTGCCACCAAACTCAATCCACTCGTGGGAAGAAATGAAACAACGGTTCTACAAGCACTTCTATGAAGCCGAATTAGAAGTCCAAACCATAGAGCTCCTTATCATGACACAAGAGCCAGATGAACCTGTAGGAAAATATATCCAGATATGGCTATTTGAACATACTTTTCAGCACGTTGGGTCCCCATTGCAGAATAATAGAGAAGCCAGTCAATAAAGTCTCGAAATACAGTGGAATTCTGGATAGTCTCAGAATTACCCCTGAATAAATCAGAATCTTCCTAAGAATTCTAAAAGCCACCGACTAAGTTTCGTCTCGATCCGACATGTCTAAGGCAGAGTAGACAAAGAAACAATTTCAGAAAAATCAGTCCTTAGCACCCTGAAACGGACCATGTGACTAGAAATTTATTTTCAATTCATCAAACAACTATGGGACCACCACTATTGGATCCGACACAGTCGAAAAGCCCTAGGGGTCAAGTTTCGGCTTAAACAGACATTTTAGGATAAAATTATGGGTAAAACATTAAAAAAGGGTAAGCCACACGCTATTTCTGTGCTACCTCCCTGCACCAATCTCTATTAAAGGAGACTGGTGTTTACATTCCCAAGTAGCAACTTCGAAGACCTGTATCTCACACATTTTGAGTCGGATCGCTCTGAAATTTGGTGAGCATGTTCGTCTCATCAGGACGAGCATTTTGATATGTGGCACGAACTATGATGATACCCAAACAGGGAGAAAAACTAGAGAAAATTTGATGATTCGTTAAGATAGTTGCAGAAAATTCAGTAGCAGCACACCTCGCTCGAGCTCCCATAATACACCTCTTGTATGCCCGATCGATGAGAAACCAATTACGTTATGTACGTAAGGTCCGACGCCATATCTGGTTCGATCCCCACATATGATGAATGGTTGGATTTGGCACACGAAGGTGGTAAATTTTCTGATGATTTTGGTCATCGAATTTCAACATCCGATAAAAACCTAAGACGATGAAATCTTCGTTTGGATACGAAATCGAGCTGTGTTTGTTGAAACGTGATCATGATGGAATGCTCAGTGTAACTCATTGAAGAAACCAAAGAAAAACATCAAGGAACAAGCACGTTGTTGATCAAAAGTTTTCAAGATATATACAAATTTCGAGTTGTGTGATCGTGGCCTAAAACTGCAATCCATGGCTCTAAGTTGGTATCAAATAGATTGTCATGCCGATCTCGACAAGGAAGGAATCATCTTTTAACCAAATGGACGCCGGAACAACCCTGAATCATCCATGGAAGATCACGCAAGTTCTAAGGCAGCAGCAGGGACTGTTTTGAAATTTTTTGTATTGTTGGGTAGAGGCAAAACAGTCCTTTTGCACCCATTTTTATAATTTCTTTTAATTAAATTATAATTATCATCAATTTAGGTAGTTTTAGGTATACACCCATGTTTGGGCCCAATTCTATAAGTACATATTAAACACAATTGTCAAAAGACCTGTGGGCACGTCTCGGAGATAGAGAGAGAGGAGAGAGAAAAAAAGGTATGATACCCTTTGATGAAGGTAATTTTCTCTCTCCTCCTCTCATATATCTCTTTCTCTCTTCCTCTCATCTCTCTCCTCCTCTCATTTCTCTCTTTCTCTCTCTTCATCTCATCTCTCTCTTTATCTCTCCTCTCATCTCTCTCTTTTTCTTTCTCCTCTCATCTATCTTTGTCTCTCCTCATCGCCATCTCTCTCTTTCTCTTCTTTCATCTATATCTCTCTTTCCTTTTTCTTCTCGAATCTTCTTTATCCACTTTCCTTCTCTCTCTTTATCTTTCCTTTATTTTCCCTCTCCTTTTTGCTCTCTCTATTCTCTCTCCTTCCTCTGTGTTCATGCATGGTGGAGCGTATCACCTGACATGATGTCTTCTTGCTTTAGGGACACAAACAGTGAACTAGGCTTTAACTTGAGTGGTAGGCCGAGCATTTGTCAAAGTTTTCTTGTCTTCCCCTCTGTCATGGACGGCGGATGCTCATCGTCATCCATATCTTCTCTCTTTTCTTAATCCTCTGTCATGGGAGGCGAAAGATCATCGCCACCCACATTTCCTCTCCCCTCTCATTCCCTTGTCATGGACAATGGATGCTCATCACCATCCATGTTTTCTCTGTCTCGTCTTCCCCTCTGCCATGAACAGAGGATGCTCATTGTTGTCCCTATTTTCTCTCTCTTCTCTTAATCCTGTGTCATGGACTACGGATGCTCATCGTTGTCCATGTTTTTTCTCTCTTCTCTTAATCCTATGTCATGGACGGTGGAAGCTCATTGCCGTCCATGTTTCTCTCTCTTCTCTTAATCTTATGTCATGGACGGTGGATGCTCATCACTATCCATGTTTTCTCTCTCTTCTCTTAATCCTATTTCATAGACGGTGGAAGCTCATTACCATCCATGTTTTCTCTCTCTTCTTGATCCTACATCATGAACGACGGAAGCTCATCACCGTCCATATTGTCACTCTCTTCTCACTCCTCTATCATGGACATCGGATGCTCATCTCCATCCATATTTTCTCTCTCTTCTCACTCCTTTGTCATTGACGGCAGATGCTCATCGCCATCCATGTTTTCTCTCTCTTCTCACTCCTCTATCATGGACGACAGATGCTCGTCGTCGTCTATGTTTTCTCTCTCTTCTCACTCCTCTGTCATGGACGATGGATGCTCATTGCCGTCCATGTTTTCTCTCTCCTCTTGCTCCTCTGTCACAGACGGCGAATGCTTATTACCATCCATGTTCTTCTTCTCTCTCTTTTTCTCCCTATTTCCTTCACTCCCTTCTTTCTTTATTCTTCCCCCCTTTTCTTCTTTCTCACTGCTCCTCTCTTCTTCTTTTCATCTCTCTCTCTTTCCTTTCTTTTTCTCACATGCACGACATCAGTAGTACTGTGCATGCCTCTACCTTTCTCTGTCTTCTCTCTCTTCTTCTTCTTTCCGTCTAGTTTGACCACGGGAGGCTAAGTCAGATACTACGATAGTCTCATCTCTCTCCTCCTCTTATCATTCTCTATCTTCCTTTCATCTCTCTTTTTTTCTCTCTTCTCATCTCTCTCTTTCTCTCTCCTCATCTCCATCTCTCTCTTTCTCTCTCCTCATCTTCATCTCTCTCTTTCTCTCTCCTCTCATTATATCTCTCTTTTCTTTTTCTTCTATGATCTTCTTTATCCACTTTCCTTCTCTCTCTTTATCTTTCCTTTCTTTTTCCTCTCTTTTTTACTCTATCTATTCTCTCTCCTTCCTCTATGTTCATGCATGGCGGAGCCTATCGCTTGACATGATGTCTTCTTGCATCAGGGACAGAAACAGTGAGCTAGGCCTTAACCTGAGTGGGGGGCCAAGCCTTTGTCAAAGTTTCCTTGTCTTCCCCTTTGTCATGGACGGCGGATGGTCATCACCGTTCATGTTTTCTCTCTTTTCTTAATCCTCTGTCATGGGTGGTGGAAGCTCATCGCCACCCACATTTCCTCTCCCCTCTCATTCCCTTGTCATAGAATGTGAATGCTCATCACCGTCTATGTTTTCTCTGTCTTGTCTTCCCCTCTATCATAGACGGTGGATGCTCATCATCGTCCATATTTTATCTCTCTTCTCTTAATCCTGTATCCCATCCATGTTTTCTCTCTCTTCTCTTAATCTTGTGTCATGGACAGTGGAATCTCATTATCGTCTATGTTTTCTCTTTATTATCTTAATCCTATGCCATGGACGGTGGATGCTCATCACCGTCCATGTTTTCTCTCTCTTCTATTAACATGTGTCATGGACAGCGGAAGCTCATCGCCGTCCATATTTTCTCTCTCTTCTTAACCTACATCATGAACAGTCGAAGCTCATCACTGTCCATATTTTCTCTCTCTTCTAACTTTACTGTCACAGACAGCAGATGCTCATCGCTGTCCATGTTTTCTCTCTCTTATCTCTCCTCTATCATGGATGGTGGATGCTCATCACTGTCCATGTTTTCTCTCTCTTCTCACTCCTCTATCATGGAATGTGGATGCTCATCGCCGTCCATATTTTCTCTCTCTTCTCACTCCTCTGTCATGATCGGTGGATGCTCATTATTGTTTTCTCTCTCCTCATGCTCCTCTATCAAGGACGGTGATGCTCATCACCATCCCTATTCCTCTTCTCTCTCTTTTTCTCCCTCTTTCCTTCACTCCCTTCTTTCTTTCTTCGTCCCCCCTTTTCTTCTTTGTCACTGCTCCTCTCTTCTTCTTTTCCTCTCTCTCTCTTTCCTTTCTTTTCTCACATGCACAACATCAGTAGTACTGTGCACGCCTCTATCTTTCTCTTTCTTCTCTCTCTTCTTCTTCTTTCCTTCTCGTCTGACCAAGGGAGGCTAAGTCGAACACTACGGCAGTCTCATTGTTTAGCAGTATTGCCACTGTGCCAGTCTTAGTTACTGTGCCCGCCTTACTGCCATGATGGGCGAGCTACTTTGATAGGCTGGTCGATGATCGCTCTATCGTCTAGTAGTAAATCTGTTATGCCCGTCTAGTTACTGTATCCGTCTTGCTACCATGCGAGGTCATTCACTTGCTGGTCTAGCTACTGTGTTAGTCTTGCCACCTAATCAAATTTTTATCTCCCCCATTCCTCTATTTTATCTCTTTCTTCTTCTTTCATCTATTCTCTTACCCGTTTTTCTTCTTTTGAATGTGCATGCCTATGTGCATCTGCTCAAAGATAAGGAGGGGTCACTTGGCCTACTTGTCTTGTAAATTAACCGTGTGTGTGTGATTGCAGAAACAAGATAGTATAGGTCAAGGGAGGCGATTCTGAACAAGTTGTAGAACTTGGGGGCTTTCTTCGTGATTTAAGAGGGTGCTCATGCGAGCCAGCTCGAGTAAGTCCTGTACCCACCTTAAATTTCTCTCTCACTGATTGGTATACCTGCCCTTGCTCTTGAGCAAGGTTCTCGAGAGAGCGATCTCAAAGTCCCGGGTTCTCCGAAAACCCGAGGTGCATGCCACCAAGTCATCCCGACCTGGAGGGCGAGATCGAGGCACCTAACCAGCATGATGACTCCACTGAGGACTTACTACCCCTTTGTCGAATCGTCTTTGTTTGGCTAGTTTCTCCTTTGTTTGTTTGTTTCACACACCACATATGGCTTCTAGGTTCTTTAGCCCGTTCATCTGGATCGAGGATTTCCTCATCTCTGCATTCGCGAGTGTTCCCTTGGAATAAGTTCCTTGAACTTCGTTCTCAACTTTCCTTTTGAGCAAAGACCCAATGTCTAGCTCCCAGGTCTTAACCAGAATAGGCGTGAGGAGGAACTTAAAGGTCTCTAACTCCCCATCTCTTTGCCCTGGTGGAACTTCCACCAAGGCGCCCTGCATTGGTAGCACGTATCCTACCACTCACATCATGCACCCTGTTACCTGCAAGTCACATGTCGGTTGCATTGCCGAGGTACGTCGAAAGGGTGCCCAGTCCCTTTCTGCAAAAGATAAGGAAGTTGCCATTGCGTCTGTGGGTCGCTGTAAGGCTTCCCCAAACATTCCTACACCACCTTGAGCCTCTACGATTAGAGACTCAACACATCGAGGAGGAGACCCCTGTAGCGTCCAACTCACACACACACACTAAGGCTCGTGGGTCATCCACTCGAGTCACACCTCGGGGCAGCCCTTGTGCTACCTTGAGTAAGCATTCAGGATTAAGCCTCCTTGGGCCGAAACCTGTGCGCATGGATATGCATCCCACTGCTCGGGGCAACGCCATTGCTGTGCCAACTCAAGCACACAGGAGACGACCCCTTCGTCCTCCCACTCAGCACACACTCTCGCACCCTGTAAGGGGCAGGCTTCCACCTATTCCCTTACAGACACGTGCTTGCAATTCTCAGCCTCCTAAGACCAGACCACTTGTTCGAGCTCGGGCTGACCCCCAAGTCACTTGGAATGCTATTACAAGGGGCGTACACACGCCACCTTCCCTGCCCACTGCTTGCTCCTAGCCTATACATCATTGAGAGCCGCTCCCCTCTTCTTTCGCCCTTTCTTCTCCCGATGAAAACCTCAAGACCTGGTACTCGAAGGTTTTTCTAAAGATTATCATCCTCAACTAGCTTCATCAGGTCCTCTAAAGCCCACAATGGAGCTCGGAGCAAAGGGCTGATGATTGATGAAGTTTTACAACTTCCAAGGCAGACGCCCAAGCTGGCCCCTGTCTAAGGTCCACATTCGCTGTCCCATCTCATGGATACCGCCCTCTCATGCTCTAAGAAGGCAGGTCAACCTCGACCAACCCCAGTCTTAGTTCTTGAGAGTGGTCTATCGCAGTCTCAAGCTCAAGCAAGACAGAGCACTGTAGATCTTGATTAAGGAGCCAATTAGAAAGGCCGAGGAACCCTACTCGAAGGGTCCCCTCCCTCAAAATCCGTTCTACCCTCTTCGAATCACAGACTGAGTCACGACAACAGTCTGCAAGCTCAAGGAACAACCGGGGCAATGATAATTCTCAGACCAACTCCCGGGGCAACCAACAAAAAGGAGTGACCAGTGTTGTTGTCACTGTAAGTGACCCAAAGAAGGCTCCCTCCCAAACTTTGGACCTCCAAAGGGGTAAACATAGTGAAAGTGCATTAGGAAGGCAGACAACAACAATCATACAACCGAGTAACCCCACCTGCGAACCTTAATCGAGATGATTATTGGACTAGGCATAAGAATAAAGTCTACCCCTTTGAGAAGGAATGGGTCCTTACACTATTCCGATTATTACTAGAGCAGAAGATGATCGAGCTGCCAGAGACCAAGTTCCCTGATTGAGTTGGACTCGATACCCATGTGAATCACTGTGCTTATCATCGGAGGATAAACAGCCCCGCAGAGGACTGCTACACGTTAAAAGACATTATCGAAGCCCTGATCCAGAAGGGTCTGATAAAGCTTGAAGAGCTAAAGAAGGCATTTGAGGCAGCATAAGCCTCCCACACAGTGACAATCCAAAAGGAAGATGAAGTGCCTGATGTCCTTCATGCCTTGTTCGTCATTATGCTTCAAGAAGGCATCATCACTTCAAAACCAACAAGGCAGCCCCGACGCCTTGCCTAGGGAACTGAGAACCATTAGTGTTCATACCATCAGATATGGGGTCATGACCTGAGGCAATGCTCCAGTTTCCATGATATAATCACGAAGAAAATACAGGGATGTCAAGAGTCTTGCATCCTTCCAGAAAGAGATCCCCAAATCACTGCTCCACAGCTATAAGAGGGCCTCCCGACATAAGACCTGGGTAAAGATTACTCAGATCCTGCTGAACCCTCGACTTCCCAGTCATGGATAGTCCACCACGAGTGAAGAAGACTCAAGCCATTAAGGCGAGAAGCAGCTCGTCAAGTTAGGACTGTCTATAAACTAAGCAAGACGAATCAATCACTACCAATGAAAACCACAAGGAGACGGGCACCAAGGGCTGTTCGCCGGAGAAACAAGACTACTCAACTGCTAGTTGAGCAGAAATTTCTCAGGCCTCTTCCTCCATTGCCGACCTTACTAGACTTCATCCCCGTCGCGGTCATCCTTCCTTCCTCATCCCATCAAGAGGATGTCCCCGAGCCATCTTCTCCTCAGAGTACGCCCAACTCTGGTGATGACGTAAAAAACTACCCAGATCGGTCCAATGAGGGAAACGACCTTAAAAGTCCCTCACCTATTGACCCTTCTCCTCCTTCTTCTTCTTCTTCTTCTTCTTCTTCTTCTTCTTCTTCTTCTTCTTCTTCTTCTTCTTCTTCTTCTTCTTCTTCTTTTTCTTCTTCTTCTTCTTCTTCTTCTCTTGCCACATGGTACAGGTCCATGAAATATCAATTAGTATGGGGCCAATACTGCAGATACCCATGCGAAGACCGTGCGATTCATGTGAGGGTGCCTCTCTCCCCACAATCACTAAATCTCAACTTCCCTGTGACTTTCAAATCAAACTCCTGCATCCTGATATGCAGTCCATGTTTGAGGTCGACCCTTATGTTCCTCAGTTTGAGAAAGATTCAGAAATCATGACCTACCCTGGAGCTCTATTGGAAGCAGAGATGTGAGGATCACGAGTCTCTGCACTTGAGGTTAATGCGAAGACCTCTGAAGCCAATGATGAGGAGTTGCAGAAGGCCCTAGAAGAATGGGAAGAAGGCAATCAAGCAACATCTGACGAGCTCGAGGAGATAAATCTAGGAGATGAAGCCGACCCAAGACCCACTTTCATCTCTGCATATATGTCGTCAGAAGAGAAGGAGAACTTTACTGCCTTCTTGGGATCAAACTGAGATGTCTTCGCCTGGCATTACCATGAGATACCTGGTTTAGATCATCAAATCGTGGTTCACCGTCTCAGCATCGATACCTCTGTCAGGCTTGTCAAGCAGAAATCAAGGAGATTCAGACTTGATCTCAAAATGCAAATAGATGCTAAAGTGACTAAGCTCATGCAAGCCGGTTTCATTTGCAAAGTTAAGTACCCTAAGTGGCTAGCAAATGTTGTTCAAGTCAAGAAGAAAAACGGCCAAATTAGGGTTTGCATCGACTTCTGTAACCTGAATACCGCCTGTCTCAAGGAAGCCACCGTGTTCTTGACTCCAAAAGGGGTCTTCTGCTATACAATGATGCCTTTTGGATAGAAGAATGCAGGTGCCACATATCAGAGAGCAATAACGACCATCTTCAAAGACATGATGCATAAAGAGGTGGAATGTTATGTAGATGACTTGGTCATAAAATTCGAAGAGAGACCAAGAAAAGGTGTTTGGGTGGTTACGACTTCACCAGCTTAAAATGAACCTGTTGAAATGAGCTTTTAGTGTGCGTTCAGGAAGTTCTTAGGGTTCATTGTTAGACACTGAGGGCTGGAAGTTGAGCCAGTCAAGATCAAAGCAATCCAAAAAATGCCATCACCAACTACATTGCAAGTGCTGCGATCCCTCTAAGGGCAGCTGACCTATATCCACAGGTTCATCTCAAACCTCTTAGGTCGCTGTAAGCCTTTTACGCACCTGTTAGAGAAGGATACTCCATTCATCTGATATGAAGCATGTCAGGCAGCCTTGATAACATCAAGCATTATTTACTCAACCCTTTAGTACTCTCTTTACCGGTGTTGGGAAAACCTCTCATCTTGTATGTGGCCGCTCTAGATGAGTCACTTGGGGCATTATTGGTGCAAAACAATGACGAAGGGAAAGAGACCACGTTATACTATCTCAACCACAGAATGTAAGGGGTCGAGAAGAATTATGCTCCTTTTGAAAAGATGTGCCTAACCCTAATCTTCACAGTACAAAAGCTCTGCCACTACTTGCTCGATCATGAAGTAAAATGTATATCAAAAGCAGACCTTGTAAAGTTTCTTATGACACACCCATGTTTGTTAGGATGTCTTGCTAAGTGGGCATTATTGCTGATGGAATTCGACATCACTTATGTCCCAAAAAATAACATCAAGGGCCAAGCTTTGGCTGATTTTCTCGCAGCACATCTTGTACCGACAGAATCTCCTTTATCAAGTGACCTACCTGATGAAGAAGTATTCTATGCAGAGCTTGCTCATGCATGGGAGATGTACTTCGACGAAGCCTTCCAATCTAATCGAGGAGGCGGTAGAGTGGTATTCATGACTCCGAAAGGAGAAGTATTGCCTCTTTCTTTCTCTCTCACCAAAGCCGGTTCCCATAACGAGGTGGAATATCAGGCCCTTATAATTGGGTTGGAGATAACGTTTGATCTAGAATTGGAGCAGCTCAAGATCTATGTCGACTCTGAGTTGGTTATTCGGCAGCTTAAAGGAATTTATGACGTGAGAAAGGACACACTCAAACCCTATCATGATACTGCAAGGTCATATATGGCTCAACTTGAGGATGTTTCTCTAAGTCACATCCCCAAGAGATTAAACTCGCAGGCTGAAGCACTCACAAAGCTCGGCGTTACAATTCAATTGTCCTCACCAGGGCCCACACCAGTCTGGGTGGCAGAATGGAGACACATTGAATTGAGAACCGAGGTAGATGTGGATGATGAGGGAAATCTCTTCCTCGATTGCCCACCTTATTCATTCGGAGCACTTCTATCTGCCAAAGAAGTTATTAAGACCGAACATGAAATGGCACAGAGTCAAGGAGCTAATGTTCAAAACCAAGACCAGAGTTCTTTGACTTAGTATGCACAAAAATCGAGCAAGTAAAAGATTGGAGAGAGCCCATCACTAATTTCATAAAACATGGTTGAATCTCTGAAGATCATGCCGAACACAATATTGTGCGTCGAATGTCTACCAAGTATACCGTCCTTGAAGGAGATGCTCTCTTCAGATGGTCATTTGATGGTATTTTTCTTAGATGTGTCGACGCGCAAGAAGCAAATAAGGTGCTGGAAGAAATACACTCAGGCATTTATGGGCTACACTAGTCTGACCATAAGCTCTATGAACAGATATGCAGATTGGGGTACTGTTGGCCTTCGATGATTGATGACTCCTTAAACTACGCTAAGAAGTGCCAGGTGTGCCAAATACACTCGAGCCTTGTTCATCAGCCTCTAGAGCCCTTACACCCTATAGTGGCATCATGGCCCTTCTCACAATGGGGTGTGGACATTATAGGGCCTATTGACCCTCCTTCGGCAATGGGTCATGTCTTTATTCTAGCTGCAACATATTATTTCTCTAAGTGGGCTGAGGCGGTCTCACTCAAGAAAGTTCCTGGGACCTAGGTGGCTAATTTCGTGCGACATCACATCATAAATCAGTTTTGAGTTCCTGACCGGATTACATCTGACAACGGCCCTCAGTTCAGAAGTCATCAAATTGATCGCTTGGTTAACCAGTTCGGTTTCGAGTGGAGGTACTCAACTATGTATCACCCTCGAGCCAACGTATTAGCTGAGGCTTTCAATAAGACCCTGTGTAATGTTTTAAGGAAATCAGTATCGAAGATGAAGAAGAGCTGGCATGAGAAACTTCTCGAAGCCTTGTGGGCTTATCGCACTACCACGCAAAATGCCACCGATTCCACGCCTTATTCCCTAGTCTATGTGGGTGAAGCAGTTTTACTCCTTGAAATTCAAATCCCTTTACTGAGTGTTGATATACATCAAGGATAACTGAAGATGAGAGAGTCAAACTTTGGTATCAAGAATTGGATGCACTTGATGAAAAGAGATTAAAAGCTCAACAGAACCTTGAACTCAACCATGGGAGAATGAAGAGGGCCTTTGACAAGTCAGTCAAAGTACGCTCATTCATCCGTGGGGATCTAGTTTTAGCCGTCAAGAGGCCCATTGTTATGCATGGGCGGTGCAAAGGGAATATTGAACCCAAGTGGAAAGGTCACTGCCGTGTATTTTGAGAGTGAAGAGTGAGGCAGAAAGAGGAAGAAAGAGAATGAAAAGAGAAGAGATAGAAAGAGAGAGACACACACGATGATGGTTACTGCCGTGTGTTTGAGGCAGAGAGAAGAAAAAGAGGAGAGAGAAAGAAGGTAAAGGAGAAAGAAGAGAGGAGGACAGAGAAAGTTACCTTCATTGAGGGATCTCATACTTTTCTTCTCTCTCCTCTCTCTCTCTCTCTCTCTTGGACATGACCCTCGATCTCAAATCTAACTCTCAATTTTTATTGATCAAAATGAAGCCCCCTTTATAATGGGGTTTAACATGTATTTATAGGGTTGGGCCCAAAACATGGGTGGATGCCCAAAATTTATCCTAATTGATGAAAATTACAATTTATTTGAATTAAAATAAAATGTAAAAAATGGGTACAAAATGACGGTTTTACCCTTGCTCAACAATACATAGAATTCCAAATAAGTCCGTATTGCTGCCCTAGAACATGCATGATTTTCCTAAGCCGATTTGGAGTTGCTACAGTGCTCGTTTGACTGAAAGATGATTGCTTCCTCGTTGGGATCGGCATGACGATCGATTTGAAACCAACTTCGAGCCACGGAGCGCGTTTTTAGGCCACGATCATGCAACTTAACATTTGTATGAATCTTGAAAACTTCAGATATGTAGTGCGCTCGTTCCTTGATGTATTTCTTTAATTTATTTTCTAAATTGCACCTAGCATGCCGTCACGATCGCGTTGCAGCAAATACAGCTCGATTTAGTGCCCGAACGAAGATTTTTTCATCTTGGGTTTTTGGCCAGAATCTTGAATTTCGATGGCCAGAATCTACAGAAACTTAGATGCCTTCATGTTCCAATCCAACCGTTCATCATATGCAGGGTTAGGACCAGACATAGCTCTGGACCTTACGCACGTAATGCAACTGGTGTTGCGTAGATCGGGCATGCGAGCGCCGTGATATGACCGCTCGAGTGAGTCGTGCTACTGCTGATTTTCCTGCAACTGTCTTCATGAATTGCAACTTCTCTCGAGTTTTTCTTCCTTCTCGGGCATTGTCATGGGTCGTGCCACATATCAAAATACGCGTCTTAATGAGATGAACACACTCGTAAAAGTTGAGTGCGATCTGACTCGTAACGAGTGAGATATGAGTCTTCAAATTTACTGCTCGTGACTGTGCAAACCAGTGTCCTTTATTGGAGATTGATGTAGGGAGGGCGTATGGGAATAGCGTGTGGCCTCTCCTCTTTCAGTCGTTTACCCATAACTTTGTTCTTGAGGGTCTATTTAAGCTGAAATCTGACCTCTAGGAGTTTTCAACCACATCGGATCAAATGAAAGTAGTCTCACAACCATTTGACGCACTGAAAATGGAGTTCCAGTTATAGGGTGCAAGAGACTGATTTTTTTGGAAATTGTTTCTTGGTCTGCACTACCTTAGACATGTCGGATTGCGAAAAAACTTGGCAAGTGGCATTTTGCAGTGCTTAGGAATATTTTCACTCATTCTGAATTAATTATGAGACTGTAAAAAATTACAATGTATGTCAGGGCTTTATTGACCGTCTTCTCTTTTATTCTGCATTACGGACCCAAGGTGCTGAAAAATGTCTTCAAACAGCTTGCCTCATCGAATTTTGTGCTTCAAGAGAAGTGGGAAGGAAAACATTCAAAAAATTTCCTTATGCTTTATTACTTTTTTCTTCTTAGCCATAGGACCACATGAACGTCGAGGAGATATCCACACAATGTTGTAACTAGGATGCTCAGACGTTTGGATGCATTTATTGAAGATCCATCTATGGAGACTTCAGGGTAGTAGAGACTTGAGCTACTGGTGGGGGACATCTCATGAAATGTCCATCATCCAAGTTAGGAGCTCTTTTCGGGTTCCAACAGTTGAGGGCTTTCAAAAACTTGTAGACCCAGTTGGTCAGAATCTAGGCTTGTTTGGCAGTCGAGTGCCTTGCTTTAGAGCTTTCTTCCCAATCGGTCAGGGTTTTTGTGTTCTCTGATGGTGGTCCACGTTTGAGGCTACATTTTGGATAAACAGCCAAGGATCCCTTGGTGGGTGTGTGTGCTGCTACACTAGGTTTGCTTTTTGACAAGCAGTGTACCTCTCTGGGCCCCATCCTATCGAGTCTAGTCAGGGGCTTTTTATTGGCCTGTCTCAAAAGTATGAGCCTATCGACTAGGGAGGGGTTTTGGCGAGGTGGCCTCTTGGTGAGGCGTCACCCTGAAGTCTTTACCTGGCTTGACAGTTATGAGCCTTTGGGGAGATCTTTGGCTTGCCATTTTGATTTTTTTTTTTAGTTAATTTGTTGAGAATGCTGTCCTTTAGCTTGGGACCTTGACCTGCCATCTTGACGATTCTTCTGACTTCTGGGTTCTGTCATGAACAGACTCAGACTGTTGGATTCTTCTTGAAGCTCTAATTTTTGAGTTCTGATATCAAAGGATACACCAGGGATTTTTCTTCTGAATACTTGCTGAAGCTGCCCATGAGGCGTGTGCCGCATCAACCTACTTATTAGTCCAAGTGCCCTTAGCGGGTTTTCCCTTGGCCTTGGGAAGTGGCGCCGTAGAGACAGTTTTCATCAACCTCCTTTTATTCAGGGCTCTTTTACCCATGACCTTATGGCCACGTCCTCCCTTATTCTTCCATTTTTACTCACAGTGCCCTTTCGAGTTTTCATCGTGTCGGGGTTTTTATTTTCACGGAACTCTCTTACTCATGGTTTCATGACATGCTCGTCCATCATTTTTACTCGTAGCGTTCCCTTGTTGAAGTATACACCATGCCAGTTATTCTTCCTTTTTTTTTTTTGTGAAGGCGTGTTTAGGGTCATGCCTTCGAGACCTGTTTGAAGCCTTTTAATGTCATGAAGCCAGGACGTACACTATAGTTTTTATGGTCATACAGCAGGACTGTGGTGGAGATGGATGGCAGTCTATGGAGACCATGGAGTGAGTACGGTGGTAGTTTGACTCACTTTGCAGATTGCACGAGGCTGCCTGTGAAAGATGGATGGTGTTGGTATGGAAGGTGGATAATGCTGACCCACTAGCTGATGACGAGTATGGATGGTGCGATGGCTCGCCGTTGTGAGTGCGAGTGAGACTCATTGGGGAATGATTAATGATAATGAAGGAAGATGGATTTACTGAAGAATTGATAAAGGGCGTGTGCACGTGTGTGGGGCCGTGTTTAAAGTCCTGCCTCCAGGACCTGTGCGAAGTAGTTTAACGTCATACATCCGAGACATGCACTATAGTTTAAGGTCATAAAGCTTGGACTGTGGTTATGCAGTTAAAGTTATATAGCTAAGACCGTGCAATTTAAGGTCATGCATCTAGACTTTCACTACAGTTTAAGGCCGTCTAGTTTGGACTATGGAGATGTAGTTTAAGGTCATGCAGCTAGGACCATGACTATGCAGTTTAAAGTCATGTAACTAGGACAATGCAATTTGAGATTGTGCACCTTAACCTCCGCTACAGTTTAAGGGTCATATAGTTTGGACCATGGCGATGCAATTTACAGTCAGCCAGCTGGGACCACCACTATACAATTTAAAGTCATGCAGCTAGGACCGTGCAGTTTGAGGTCGTACAACTAAACCTTCGCTACAGTTTTTGGTCGTATAGTTTGGACCATGGCAATGCAGTTTAGGGTTATGCAACTAGGACCATGGCTATGTAGTTTAAAGTCATGCAGCTAGGACTGTGCAGTTTGAGGTCGTGCAACTAGACCTTCGTTATAGTTTAAGGTAGTATAGTTTGGACCTTGACTATGTAGTTTAAAGTCATGACTGTGCAGTTTGAGGTTGTGCAATTGGACCTTCGCTACAACTTAAGGTTGTATAGTTTGGACCATGGCTATGCAATTTAAAGTCATGTAGCTAGGACCATGCAGTTTGAGGTCGTGCAACTAGATCTTCACCATAGTTTAAGGTCATATAGTTTGGATCATGGCTATGCAATTTAAAGTCATGTAACTAGGACCATGCAGTTTGAGGTCATGCAACTAGACCTTCGCTATAGTTTAAGGTCATATAATTTGGAACATGCAGCTTAGGATCGTGCATCTAGATCGTTGTGTGGGTCGCCATGTAGGTGAAGCTCCATGGGGAATGGCGATCCGACTCCCTGGGGAGAAAATGGTTGAGGCCATACATAAGCAGAGGGCTCGGATGGAGATGGTGGCCCGACGAGGGGTGGCAAACGGAAGCGAACCTTAACTAAGGATTAAGGGTGAGTGTGACTCCCTGAGGATGAAGGTCAGTGGCATGCTCATAACTCCACTGAGGATGAGAGGCTGGGGCACAAGTGTAACTCTACTGGGGTAGTGGTAATACACACACAGTGGTAGCCAGGCTCAGACATTCACAGTGCTAGCGTGGGCATCAATAACACACACGGTGTTAGCATGGACGATGGTAACACACGCGGCGCTTGCATGGGCGGTTCTAACACACGCAGTGCTAGCATGAGAGATGATTGCACAAATGACATTGAATGATTTTCACGTGTGGCGTTAGTTACAACATCGTTAGTTGCATGCAGCGTTAGTCACAGTTCAAGCCTCGGGCATGAGCCGGACCCTGTCCTGATTCTTTTGACATTTGATGGTTGGGGTTTCATGGGCAGTGGTAACCTGTGTTTGGGCTTCGGGCCTAAGCCCGACCTGGTCCAGCCCATCGCCTTTTGATGCTTTCCACTACATGGGTGACGGTGACCTATGTTTGGGCTTCAAGCCTGAGCCCGACTCGTTCGGCCCATCGATGTTTGGCCTTAGAGGACCTATCTGACAGTTTCAATTTGCTCGGGGCACTTCAAGGGCACATCAGCCATATAAGGGGGTTAAAACCCTTTTTCACCATTTTACCGAAGGAAAAACGTTAGTGGGCTTTAGCAGTGAGCGAGGGAAACTCCTCGGTGAGGATTCCGGCAAGAACATGAGACTCAAAGGAAATTACTGGAAGTCCGGTAAGAAAGAGAAGGTTTCGGCTGGGAAGAGGGAGCACTGACAAGGTTACTCAGGGAACACAGAGGCATTAGCAGGGATCGCTGCTGCCGGTGTCTTGTTAGAAAAGCCATAGGAGTTATGGAAGGGGTCTTGGGATACCAGAGGAGTGAAAAAACAAGGACCGAGGCAGTAACAGAGGCTTGTCGCAAGCTTCCGACAGTTTTTAGGTGGTTTCCAGTGTTGTGGAGGAAGGGAAAAGGTTTGCTAGTGGGTTCCCAACGAGTGGGGAAGTTTCCCGGCGAGAAGATGAGAGGTCACGAGATTGTGAACAGGTGCAAAGGGGAGACAAGAGGTCTCGGGGAAGGTGGATGGTCGCTAGGGAGACAAAGGGTAATAGGCAACCGAAGGGTCACGGGAACTGAAGCGTCACACGGAGTTGAATAGTTGATGGGGGGATGAAGGGTCACAGGGCATCTGATCGTTCACAGGCCAACACTCGCGGCGATAGGTTGCACATGGCTCTCATCGTGCCCGGTTGTGGTCATGCTCGGCTATGAGTTGCGTGCGGCGATGATTGCGCAAGACATGAGTCATCCGCCATGAGGACCACACACGGTGTTGAGTCATGCGCGGCGATGATCACGCACAACGCTAAGTCATAGCGTCGATGGTCACACACAGCGCTGAGTCACGTGCGGCGATGATTACGCATGGCACTAAATCATGCGTGGTGATGATCACACACGGTGATGACTTGAGTAGGAAAAAGGTGGTGACCAATGGTAGGGCCAGGCTTGTGAAATCTATTTGAAGCCAAGTCCTCCAGCACAACTGTGAACTCCACATTGTTCTGTGGAAGAATACTCACTGTGAAGAGGGCGTGCTCTCCATCATAGGCCAGTTCCTTGCCAAAAGGGTCTACTTTGTATGTCTAATAAACTCGATCTAAAACCCTTCTGCCTTCTTTTACTGTGAGAGCTCTTTTTGGCTTGTAACCATCCTCTTTTCCTTAGATGCAAGAGCGACACTTTGACGCAGCTACTCTCTTTTCTTTTGATGTGAGAGAAAATTTTTGGCCTGTAACCATCCTCTTTTCCTCAGATGCAAGAGCGACACTCTGGTGTAGCTACTCTCTTTTCTTCTAATGCGAGAGCAACACTGGATGATAGATTTGGAACCTCCCTAATAATGGGCTTTTTGGCTTGTAATTCCTTCTAATGCAAAACTTTTTTTGAACTGTCTTGCTTTTTTTCTTTCCCTTCCTTTTTTCCTTTTTTTTATTCTTACTTCCTTTTTATAGCATATTAAGTCTTTTGGGAGCGTATCAATGATAATACTTCTTTAGGTATCGCCCATTGATGGGAGGCATAGCCTCCTCCCCATCAGGATGTGCCAATATGTAAGCCCCATTTAGTGAGACTTTCTTGACTATAAAGGGGCCTTCCCATTTAGGTTTAAACTTCCCTTTGCACTACCCAAGCATAACGATCGACCTTTTGATGGCTAGAACCAGATCCCCACGAGCGAAGAAGCGGACTTTGACTGACTTGTCAAAGGCCCTCTTCATTCTCCCTTGGTTGAGTTCAAGATTCTGCTAAGCTTCGAGCCTCTTTTCGTCAAGTTCATCCAATTCTTGATAACGAAGCTTGACTCTCTCGTCTTTAGTTAGTCCTTGATGTATAGTGAGACGTAGCAAGGGGAGTTGAATCTCAAGGGGCAAAATTGCTTCACCCCCATAAACTAGGGAATAAGGAGTGGAATCAGTGGCATGCTTGTGGTGGTTCGATAGACCCACAGTGCTTCAAGAAGCTTTTCATGCCAATTATTTTCGTCTTTGATACTGACTTCCTTAAAATAAAGTTTTATTGAAAGCCTTAGCTATGCCGTTCGCCCGAGGGTGGTACATGGTTGAGTACTTCCACTCGAAAATAAACTGGTTAACCAAGCGATCAATATGATGACTTCCGAATTGAGGGCCATTGTCAGATATAATCGGGTCAGGCACCCCAAACCAATATATGATGTGATGCCGCATGACGTTCGCCGCTGTAGCCTTAGGAACTTACTTCAGTGGGACTACTTCAGCCCATTTGGAGAAATAGTCCGTTGCCGCTAGAATAAAGACATGACCCATTGCAGACAGAGGATCAATAGGTCCTACGATGTCCATACCCCATTGTGAAAAGGGCCATGATGCCATCATAAGGTGTAGGGGCTCTAGAGGCTGATGAATAACGCTCGAGTGCATTTGGCACACCTGGCACCTCTTAGAGTAGTTTAAGGAATCAACAACTATCGTAGCCTAATAATATCCTAATCTACGTATCCATTCATAGCTTAGGGACGGACTGATGCAATCCACAGATGCCTGAGTGTACTTCTTTCAACACCTTATTTACATCTTGTGCATCTACATCTCTAAGAAGAATACCGTCAAAAGATCATTTGAATAAAGGATCTCCTTCAAGGAGGGTGTACTTGGTAGACATTCGACACACATTATGGCGCTCGGCACGATGTTTAGGCAATCTATCGTGCGTTTATAAAATTGATGATGGGCTCTCTCCAATCTTCCACCCGCTCGATTTCTACACATATTGGGTCGAAGAACCCCGGTTCCTGTTTCTAAACGTCAACTCCTTGACTTTGTGCTATTTCCTGCTCGGCCTTTGTAACTTCTTTACTTGATAGAAGTGCCCCAAATGAACAAGGTGGGCACTTAGGAAAGAGGATTCTTTCATCATCTGCATCTACTTCGGTTCTTAGTTCAATATGTCTCCACTCTGCTACCCAAACAGGCTTGGGCCCTAGTGAGGACAATTGAATAGTAGCCCCGAGCTTCGTGAGTGCATCAGCCTGCGAGTTTAATCTCCTGGGGATATGACTCAAGGATACATCATCAAATTGAGCCATATACGATTTTGCGGTATCATGGAAAGGTTTAAGAGTGTCCTTTCTCACGTCATAGATCCCCTTAAGCTACCGTATTACCAACTCACAATCACTGTAGATATTGATTTACTCGAAGTCTAAATCAAAGGCTATCTCCAACCCAATTATAAGGGCCTGATACTCTGCCTCGTTATAGGAACCAGCTTCGGCGAGAGAGGAGGATAAAGAAAGTATTCCTCCTTTCGTGGTCATGAATACCACTCCGGCCATGATCAAATTGGAATGCTCCGTCGAAGTACATCTCCCAGGCGTGAGCAAGTTCCGCACATAATACTTCTTTGTCAGGGAGGTTGCTCGATAAAGGAGATTATGTCGGTACTGGATATGTTGCGAAAAAATTAGCCAAAGCTTGACCCTTGATGGCCTTTGGTGGAACATATGTGATATTGAATTCCATTAGTAATAATGCCCACTTAGCAAGGCGTCTTGACAAGCATTGGCGTGTCATGAGAAATTTTACAAGGTCTTCTTTTGATATAAGCTTTACTTCATGACCGAACAAAAGTGATGAAGCTTTTGTACCGCGAAGATTAAGGCCAGGCACATCTTTTCGATAGTGGGATAATTCTTATCGGCCCCTTGCATTCTGCAGCTGAGATAGTATAGCACGGTCTCTTTCCCCTTGTCATTACTCTGCGCTAATAGCGCCTCGAGTAACTTATCCAGAGTGGTCACGTAACAGATGAGAGGTTTTCCCAACATCGGTGTAAAGAGCATTGATACTCCTAGATGACATCAAGGGCCGCCTGACATGCTTCATCCCAGATGAATGGGGTATACTTCTTTAAGAGGTGAGTAAAAGGCTTATAGCGACTTGATACGTTCAAGATGAACCTGCAGATATAAGCCAGTTGCACTTGGAGGGACTGCAGCTCTTGCAATGTAGTTAGTGGCGGCATTCCCTGGATTGCCTTGACCTTGACTGGCTCAACTTTCAACCATCGATGTCTAACAATGAACCCCAAGAACTTTCCTCAACGAGCGCCAAAAGTGCATTTCAGCTGGTTCATCTGGGGCTGATGAAGGCCCAAGAACCTTCCTGCAACTCTCCATCATTGGCTTCGGAGGACTTCTCGTTAAAATGTAGTGAAGATACCCATACTCCTAACATTTCTTCTTTTGGTCAGGCTTTGTTATGGAACATGGCTCTTGCATCCTCATCTTATTTGCTGATAAAAAGATCAACTTCGAGCGGGGCCAATGTATCCAGTTGAGTGGATTCACTTTGAGGTACCTGGGAAGCTTGTGATTCGGTGATTGTGCAGACTATCAGTGCCTCATGAGGACCTTCTCGATGTTTCCCTGTATCCACCACAGGTCTAGGTAATATGGTAGGTTGAGGGTCAGGTTTAGACGGAGGGAGTTTATTTTGCTCAGCTAGCTAGCTTGGTTGCACAACCAGCTTGGTATGGGTCGTTTGGGAGGAAGGGATTTGTTTTAATGGAGTGGAGGTTTGAGATTGAGGCTCAAGAGGTTGTTGCACATATGGGACCAGAGGCATCCCAGGGAATTTGAGGAGGGGTGGATTGTTTGGGGTATTTGGACGAGGAAGGATCCCAGGGCTCTTGAGGATGGGTAGATTGTTTAGGGAATTTGGGTGAAGAAGGAGTGGTAGACAAGAAAACTTCAGGACCTTTGGCTTCTGAGGTGGAGGTTGCAGCAGTTTCCCCAATCTCAGGCTCATTTTCCCCTTGCTAGGTGATTCTTTTGAGATTTGCACCATGTGACAGACTTTCTGAGAAAAGAAGCTCAGTCCTCTCGATTCTCTCAGCCTCTACTCAAAGTCGGGTTCAGAGGGCCAATGGGTTTCTTTGACTTTGACTTCCTACGATTAGTTGTGGAATAAGCTGGCTCTGACTTGGATCGAGCTGCTAAGGCGTCAGTGATTGTCAAAAATCCAGCCGCCTAGGCCTGCGTCTTTCTCAGCCATCTCTGGTGCGTCCTGCTTATGTTTGTTCCTTCAAGTTCTCTATTAAGGGCCTCGAAGTCTGGAAATTCCCAGGTTGTACCTATAGGAAACATAAAAGAAGAGGAGGAAGAAGAAGAAGAAGAGGAAGAGGAAGAGGAAGGAGAGGGGTTAGTAAGTGAGGGACTTTTAGGGTCACTCCCCTCATCGAGCTGATTTGGGCAGCTTTTTACATCATCACCAGGGTTGGACGTGTGCGGGGGATCTTTTGGGTCTTTCCCCTGCTCTGACAGTTGGGAGGTGCTTTTAATATTGTCACCCTTATTAGATGTGCCCCTAGTAAAGATGGCCCAGGGATGTCCTCTTGATGAGATTAGGGAGGAAGGATGATCGCACCGGGGATGAAGTCCTGTAAGGTCGGCAATGGAGGAAGAGGCTTGAGAAATTCTTACTCGACTGACGGTTGAGGAATCTTTTTCCTTCGACGAGCAGCGCTTGTTGCTCGTCTCCTCTTGGTTTCCTTTGGAGGTGATTGGTTCATCTTGCTACATTTGTGAGTGGTCTAAGCTTGACGAACTACTCTCGCTGTAAGGACTTGAGTCTGCTCCGCCTTTGATAGACCCTCCATGGCTGGAAAGTCGAGTTAGTAGGATCGAAGGCATCAACACTAGAAATCTGCACTGAGGCTTTCTTCTGGATGGGGTCACTGACTTGTGGGTGTCTTTCCACGACGGTGTAGGCAATGTGACCTCTTTGCACTTTCTTTGTGACTATGGCTTCGAACCAATAGCATTCGCTCAGCTTGTGCCCCCATATCTAATGGTACTGGTACCAGTGATTCTCGGTTCCATGGGCAAGGCACATGGGTGCTTGAATGCATTTTTAAGTACCTTAGTCTTCGATGCGAAATAAGAGGAAGCAGATCAATAAAGCCTACAAACAATGGAAATTGCGACAGTCTCAGAATGACTCCAGAATTGGTAAAGATCTTCATCAGTATTCCAAAAGTCTATTCACCAAGTTTCATCACGATCAGACATGTCTAAGGCAATGAACACAATTAAACAATTTCAGAAAACTTTACCTCTAGAACGCTGAAGTGGACCCCGTAACTAGAACTATATTTTCGGTGCATTAAATTGCTGCGGGACCACTGCCATTGGATCCGATACGGTTGAAAACCCGTACGGTTCAAGTTTTCGCTTAATCGGGCACTGCAAGCCAAAGTTATGGGTTAAATAACGAAAAGGGGTGGGCCGCTTACTATTCCTGTGTGGTCATTTTACACCAAAACACCATTACAAGTGGCTATTTTTACAATCATGGGTAAGACTTTCGGAGCCTATATCTCACTTGTTGGGAGTCAGATTGCGCTCAAATTTTGTGAGCGTGTTCGTCTCATCAAGATGAGTGATTCGATATATGGCGTGCCTCGTGATGATGCCTGAGCAGGGAGAAAAACTAGAGGGAAGTTGCTGATCTAAAAAGAAGAGTTGCAGAAAGTTCAGCAATAACGCACCCCACTTCGGTGACCAAATCACGACGCTCACATACCCGATCGGCATGAAACCAATTGCATTATGTGCGTACGGCTTGTGGCTATGTCTGGCCCAAACCCCATGTATGATGAATAGTTGGAGTTCACACACAAAGGCGTCGAATCTCCTATAAATTTCGGCTGCCGAATTTCAAGATTTCAGCCAAAAATTCAAGATGACTAAATCTTCATTCGGACACAAAATCGAGTTGCATTTGTTGCAACGTGATCATGAAATCATACTCATTATGATTCAATGAACAAATTGAAGAAAAAACATCAAGAAACGAGCACATTATCTATCCAAAGTTTTCAAGATTCAACCAAAATTCAAGTCTCATGATCATGGCTTAAAGATATTCATGGCTCAAAATTGGTATCAAATCAATCTCCATGCTGACCTCTACAAGAAAATAATCATATTACGATCAAACGGGTATCAGAACAACCCTGGATCAGTCATGAAATATCACACAAGTTCTCGGGGTGGCAATAGGGACTGTTTTGAAATTCCACACCTTATTAGGCGGGGGAAAAACAATCCTTTTGCACTAATTTTTAGAATTTATTTTAATTCAATAAAATTGTAAGTATCTTCAATTTTAGGTAGTTTTTGGGTGTCCACCTATATTTGGGCCCATTTCGGTATAGCATGCAAAGCCAAATTGTAAAAGAGCTTGGATTCATTTCTTCAATCAATCAATAAAGACTTCATTTTTTCTTAAGCTCGTGGGTGCATCTTGGAGAGAGAGAGAGAGGAGAGAGAAGAAAAGGGCTGGTACCCTTCGATTAGGTAATTTTCTCTCTCCTCCTCTCTATTCTCATTTCTCTTTCTTTTTCTTCTCTCTATCTCTCCCTTTCTCTCTCCTCTTGCTCATCTCTATCTCTCTCCTCTTTCTCATCCCTATCTCTCTTTCTTCTTCTCATCTGTATCTCTCTTCGCGCTTTCCTTCTAAACACATGCAGTGATGCTAGCGCCTACTGTGTCCTTTTTCTTCACTTCCTCTAAACACAGTCGGTGATACTAGTGCCGATTGTATCTTCTCTCTTCCCTTTTCTTAATACAGTTGGTGACGCTTAACATCGATTGTATCTTCTCTCTCTTCTCTATCTAATACAGTCAATGAAGCCTAGTGTCGACTCATCTTCTCTCTCCTCTATTGAATACAGTCGACGAAGCCTAGCACCGACTGCATCTTCTCTCTCTTGTCTATCTAATACGGTCGGTGAAACTTAATGCCAACTGCATCTTTTCTCTCTTCTCTGTCTAATACAGTCGATGAAGCCTAGCACCGATTGCATCTTCTCTCTCTTCTCTATCTAATATAGTCGACAAAGCTTAAGCTGACTGCATCTTCTCTCTCTTCTCTGTTTAAAACAGTCGGTGAAGCCTAACACCGACTGCATCTTCTCTCTCTTCTCTATTTAAAAGAATAGATGTAGCTTAGCACCGACTGCATCTTCTCTCTCTTCTTTGATTAGTACAGCCGGTGAAGCCTAGCACCGACTGTGTCCTTTTTCTCTCTTCTCTCTCTAACCCAGTCGGTGATGCCCAGCGTCGATTGTGTCTTCTCTCTCCTCACTTCTTAAACACAACCAACGATTTTAAGCACCGACCGTATCCGTCTCTCTCTTCTCTTTCCAACCCAACCGACGATGCCTAGTGCTGATTGTTTCTTTTCTTCTCTTCTCCTTCCAACATAGCCAACGATGCCTAGCGACGATTGTGTTTTTCACCCTCTTTTGTCCTTCCTTCTCTCTTCTCTCACATTCTTCTCCTTCTTTCTGTCTCTTCCTCACTTTCTTTCTCTTCTCTTTCTTATTCTCTTACTTCTTATTCTCTCTTTATGATTTTTATTCTATCTGTTATCCTTTCGTTTGATTACGAAGGGTTGAGGTTAGCCTCTTATGGTAGTCTTGTCGTCTAGACATAATGTTGTTGTTCTAGAATTATTGCGCTCACTTTATCGCCATGACAGACTAACCATCGTGTCTAACTAGTCAGTATCGATATTGACATCTAGTAGTAATCCTGTTGAGCCGGTCTGAGTTATCGAGCCCGTTTTACTACCACATCAGGCCAATTACTCACCAGCTTAGTCACTGTGTTGACCTCTCTGCCTAGTCAAATTCTTCTTTCCCCATCTTTCTTCTCTCATTCTTTCCTTCTTCTTTTGAATGTGCATGCCTGTGTACGTACACCCAAAAGGCCAGGTGAGGTCCACTGACCCACTTGTCTTATAACCTTTGCCATATATGTGTGATTGCAGAAAACAGGAGAATACAAGCCAAGGGAGGCGATTCCAAACTAGTTTTATTACTGGGGGCCTTTCTTCGTCATCTAAGAGGGCGCCCATATGAGCCAGTCTGAGTAAGTTCTAAACTTACCTTAAATTCCACTCTCATTGGTTGGTAATACTTGCCCTTGTTCTCGAACAAGATTCCCTAGAGAGCAATTCAAAAGTCCCGGTCTCCCCTGAAACGCGAGACGCGTGCTGCTTGATCATCTAAATCTGGATGGCAAGATCGAGACACTTGACCAGCTTGGCGACTCCTCTGGGGACTTACTACCTCTTAGTTGGATCGTACTTGTTTGGCTAAGTTTCCCCCTTTATTTCTATTTTTACACTCCACTTATGGCTTGCAGGTTCTATAACCCATTCATCCAAATAAGGGATTTTCTTATCCCTGCATTCGCAAGTGTCCCTAGGGAACAAGTTCCCTCAACTTCGCTCCTAATCATCCTTTTGAGCAAATACCCCTTGTCTAGTTCTCTGGTCTTAACCTGGACTGTTGTGAGATGGGATTTAAAAGTCCCTCACTCCCAATCTCCTCGCTCTAGTGGAAACTCCACCAAGGCACCTTGTATCGGCAACACTTTTGTTGCGACACGCAGCATGCACCCAGCCACCGGCAAGTCACTTGTCGGTCGTATTCCTGAGGTACGTCAGAAGGCCGCCCAATCCCTTTCTGTAAAAGGCAAGCAAGTTGCCATTGCTTCTGTGGGTCGCCGAAAGGCTACCCCTCATATTCCTGCACCACCACGAGTCTTTATCCCTAGGGGCTTGACACATAGAGATGGAGGCCCTATGGTCTCCACTTCATACACAGACAACAAGGCTCGTGGGTTACCCACTCGAGTCACACCTCGGGGCAACCCTTTTGTTACCTCGAGTCCGTGTCTAGGATCGAACCTTCCTGCGCACGTAATTCATATGCATCCTACCGCTCGGGGAAACACCATTGCTGCGCCAAGCCGAGTAAACAGGAGACGACCTCCTCGTCCTCCTACTTTGCACACACAAGCACACCCTGTGAGGGGCAGGCCTCCACCTATTCTCTTACAAACACCTGCTCGTAGTTCTCAGCCTCCTAAGGCCCGACCACTTGCTCGAGCCCGAGCTGAGCCCCAGGTCACCCGTGACCCTTCTTTACTAGGGGCACACGTGTCGTCGTCAGAGACAGCCCCTCGCCCTTGACTCAAGCCTTCTCATGAGTCAAACCTACTCTTGCCTGCTCCTACTTCTTCGAGCAAGCATCTTTAGCCTTGAAAATCAGTCCTTGGTCCCCTTAGTAAGGTGTTGGGGTTACCTTGCCTGCTTCAGTGTGATTATGCCTTCGTGAAGCATTATTACAAAGAAGGCATGAAGGATGTCAGGGGCTTCATCTTCTTCTGCAACGGTTACTGCATGGGAGGCTTCAGCTATCCCCAAGGCCTTCTTTAAGTCTTCAAGCTTTATCCGATCCTTCTGAACCAAGGCCTCGATTATATCTTTCAGTGTGTAGTAGTCATCTGTTGGACGATTGATCCTTCGATGGTAAGCACAATAATTCATCGGAGTGTCAAGGCCAGCTTGCTCTGGGAACTTGGCTTCTGGATGCTGAATCATATTTTGTTCCAATAATAATCGAAACAACGCGGAGACTCATTCCTTCTCAAAGGGGTAGACCTTGTTCCAATGCTTGCTGAAATAATCACCCCGATCAAGGTTGGCTTGCGGGGGTACTCGGTTGTATGACTGTTGTTGCTTGCCTGCTTGAGGTGTCGTTTTCGCTGTGCTCATCCCTTTGGAGAGATCCAAAGTTTGGGAGGGAGCCTTCTTTGGATTAGTGCCATGACGGTTGCACTGATTACTCCTTTTTGTTAGTTGCTCCGAGTGTTAGTCCAAGGATTACCATTGCCCTGATTGTTCGCTGAGCTTGCAGACGGTTGTCATGGCCCGCCTTGGTGGCATGATAGACTTTCTATGCGAACAGATTTAGAGATCAATTATGACAGGGAGGTCGGATTAGAGGCCTCGACATGTGGAGTGATCTCGAATAGCATGTTCCGCATGCAAGTTTGGACTGCTTCCTTCTAGGGCATAGGATTAGGATGGCGAGCAGCCAAATTTCTCCATCTTGATATGAATTGGTCTATGAGTTCATCGGGGTCTTCAATCAAGGTGAGAAGTTTGATGGTTTGAACCTCTCTCTTGACCTCATAGAAGTGTTCATAGAACAATTTTTCCATTTCCTCACATGTATCTACTGAGTTTGAAGGGAGTCGAACGTACCACTAAAAAGCTGGGTCGTCAAGGGTTTCAACAAACTGACAGAGAAGAAGTCTTCTGTCAGCTGCTGTTTCTCGACATGCTTCTTGGAAGTGGGCAATATGCAGGTTCGGGGATGTGGTTCCGTTGAATAGAGGAAACTTCCCTTTCTTATAATCTGAGGGAAACAGGACCTGATCAATGTATGAAGGGTACAACCTTTGGTAAGGCGTCACACCTTGTATCCCTGGGATTTGTCTGTTCTTTAGGCTATGGTTCACCATAGCATCAATGTCTGCCTGAGAGACGGGGTGAGGGACAAAATTGTCTTGAAAGGCAGAGGGCGGGGGCTACCTTGGAGGTGCACCATTTGAGTGATGAGAACTAACCTCGTGGTTAGCTGATTGACATGCGACATCTATACGATCGATCTTTTCCATCATCGCGTGCATCATATCCTCAAACTTGTTCATGTGCTCTTCCTGGGCGTCACCAGGCATGCTTACGACCGTTACACTGACTGTTTCTCTTTGGAGGTCAGCATTAGTTGCAACTGAGGGCTTGCGTGCTTGATGGGTCATGCATGGTAGATCGGTCAGTAAGGGGCCAGCATGCCCTGACTAAACTCGATTCTTGTACGCTGATCGCACCGGTTCTCAACAGTCTTAGGACCGTGGCTGCTGAGTGGCTGGGTCATCTTCTATGACACTAACTATAGTGCTGGGGGCATGGCCTTCTTCTTCAAGCTTCGTCATCTGAAGAGGGTAGAAGGGATTCAGGCAAAGAGGGTCATCAGAACTGATTATTGTGATTGCCTTGGTCACTTCCTTAGTCAAAATTTGCAGACCTCTATCACGTTTAAAGGTGGGTCAAAATTGACAAAGGTTGTAAGACAGGTGGGTCAGTGGACCTCACTTGGCCTTTTGGTTGAACGTACACAGGTGTGCACATTCAAAAGAAGAAGGAAAGAACGAGAGAAGAAAGATGGAGAGAAGAAGAATTTGACCAGGCATGGAGATCAACACAATGACTAAGCTGGTAGGTAATTGGTCTGACGTGGTAGTAAAACGGGCTCGATAACTCAAACAGGCTCAACAAGATTACTATTAGACATCGATACCGATACTGACTAGCTAGACATGATGGTTAGTTTGTCGTGTCGATAAAGTGGGCGCAGTAATTCTTGCACGACAACATTACAGCTAGGCGACAAGACTACCATATGAGGTTAATCTCAACCCTTCTTAATCAAATGAAAGGATAACATAAAGAATGAAAATCATGAAGAGAGAGTAAGAAGTAAGAGATTAAGAAAGAGAAGAGAAAGAAAGAGAATAAGAGAAAGAAAGAAGGAAAATAGTGTGAGAGAAGAGAGAATGAAGGAGAAAAGAGGGTGAAAGACACAATCGGCATTAAGCTTCATCGGTTGTGTTTAAGAAATGAGGAGAGAGAATACACAGTTGGCGCTGGGCATCGCTAGCTGCATTGGAATGAGAAGAGAGAAAAAGGACACAATTGGTGGTAGGCTTTGTCGGTAGTGTTTAAGAAGAGAGGAGAGAGAAGACACAGTTGACGTTGAGCATCACTGGCTGGGTTGGAATGAGAAGAGAGAGAAGAAGCAGTCGACGCTAAGCTTCGCCGACTGTATTAGACAGAGAAGAGAGTGAAGATGCAGTCGGCACTAGGCTTCGTCGACTGTACTAGATAGAAAAGAGAGAGAAGATGCAGTCGGTGCTAGTCTTTACCGACTGTATTAAATAGAGAAGAGAGAGAAGATACAGTCAACGCTAGGCTTCACTGACTGTGCTAGCGAAGAGAGAGATAGAGATGAGATAGAGGAGAGATAAAAAGAGATAGAGATAAGAAAGATGAGAGAGAAAGAGTGATAAAGATGAGAAAGAGGAGAGAGAGATATAGATTTGAGAAATAGGAGAGAGAAAGGAAGATAGAGATGAAAAGACGAGAGAGAAAAAGAGAGATAAAGATGAGATGAGTAGGAGGAGAGAGAAAGGGAGAGATAAAGTTGAGTAAGAAGAGAGAGAAAGGGAGAGATAAAGTTGAGCAAGAAGAGAGAGAAAGGGAGAGATAAAGATGAGAAGAAGAGAGAGAAATGAGGAGAGAGGGAAGGAGAGAAAATGAGGGGAAGAGAGAGAAAGAGAGTAGGAGAGAGAAAGAGGGAAAAGAGAAAGAGGGGAGGAGAGAGAAAATTATCTTATAGAAGGGTATTAAGCCTTTTCTTCTCTCTCTTCTCTCTCTAAGATGCACCCACGAGCTTAAGCAAAAATGAAGTCTTTATTGAATATTTAAGAATGAACCCAAGGGTGTTTTACAATTTGGCTTTGCATGCTTATATAGAATTAGGCCCAAAGATGGGTAGATGCCCAAAAACTACCTAAAATTGAAGATAATTACAATTTTATTGAATTAAAAGAACTTCTAAATATGGGTGCAAAAGGATTGTTTGCCTCTGCCTAACAATGTGTGGAATTTCATAACAGTCCATGTTGCTGCCCGAGAACTTTGTGATCTTTCATGATTGATCCAGGGTTGTTCTTATGCCCGTTTGATCGAAAGATGATTGTTTTCTAGTGGGGGCTTGGCATGGCGATTGATTTGATATCAATTTCAAGCCATGGATGAAAAATCCAGGAAAACAGTCAATAGTGATATACCTTCTCATTTTGAAATATAACTTCACATTTGTAAAGAGTTTCAGCAATGGGTAGAAGCAAACATTTTACTAGACTCATATATCTTTCCAATGGGGATGATTTAAAGTCAATCAAACCCCATTTGACTGTTTAAAAGCCTCTTACAAGAACATACAAACTTCTAGAATTTCACAGTGGCATACAACATGTCTCAAGTATATATTCCAAGATCTTTATTTCATCGTGAGGCACATAATAACAACCCTTCTATTGCAATGTGAACACACACAAAATCATGCATAGCATGCATTTCTTAAATAATCTAAGAATCATGCATTTATTTTTGATATTCACCATTATCATAGAACAAAAACCCCAATTTCTAAATAAAAATGCGTAAGGATTTTCTTACATCACATACACTTTCATTCTCATTTTGCATGCATAAATTCCATACATCCTTACGACTATCATGCAATGGTGATGGATCCACTTACCTAAACAGCAATGGTGTCTTCTCCACCCCTCTCCTTACAGTTCTCACCCACCCAACTATGGCTGCCCACCAACAGTCACTTGTTCCCACCTTGTATCTTAGAGAGAGAGAAATGAAGTAAGAATGAGTGGAACGGGTGAGGAAGGGGGCTTAAGTATTCTTGGGTTGAGGTGGCTGGCCAAGTGTCACCAAAAGACTGTAAAATCTGAACAAGTGGCACTCAATTAGCATGCATATAATAAGTGGCATAAACAACTCATGCATGTCAGAGACACAACCGATGCGGCACACAAATGCACCGGGCGCTGGCTCTTCCAACTAGTGCTGGCCTCTTCTCTAACTCATCCGGCGCTGACTCTTCCAACCGTTGCTGGCCTCTTCTCCAACTCACCTAGCGCTGACCTCCTCACACAAATCCACCCTGCGCTGGCTCTTCCAATTGATGCTGGCCTCTTCACACAAATCCACCTGGCGCTGGCTCATCCAACCGATGCTAGCCTCTTCAAACAAATTCACATGGCCCTGGCTTTTCCAACTGGCGCTGGCCTCTTCTCCAACTTACCCGACGCTGGCTCTTCCAACAGGCACTGACCTCTTTACACAAATCAACCCGACGTTGACTCTACCTCAAATTCCCTATCTCTCTATGCCTTCTAACTGGCGGGGAAAATTTTGGATCGTTACAAATGACGAGCCAAATTGTTGCCAATACCATATGTCACTTGGTCACAAGACTGAGGAGTGTCTTGTCATTGGAGACATTATCCAGAATCTCATAAATAATGGGGAGATTGAATTAACAAAATGATTCCACACTCTGGTCCGTACTGCATGACCTTAAACTGTATAGCCACGGTCTAGATGCATGACCCTAAACTGCATGGTCCAAACTATACGACCTTAAACTGTAACAGAGGTCTAGTTGCATGACCTTAAGTTGCCCCGTCCAAGCTACATGACCATAAACTATAGCAAACGTCTTAGTGACATGACGTTAAACTGCACAACAGACGGTCTCAGAGGCATGACCTTAGACAAGCTCTCAGGTCTCGGCGGATGACCTTAAAACACGCCAAATTGATGGTGATGGTGGCATGACCTTAAACATGCCTCCGAAAAAGAAAGAAAGAAGGCAAACATGACAAAACCTGCAAGGGCTTCATAGGAAAAAATGTCAAAAAAAATGAGTAGCAGACATGGTGTACAGCCCCTAAGGCAACCATGGACAAAATAAGTCAAAAAGAAAGAGACATGCATAACGAAAACCCTCAAGGACACTATGGGCAAGATTGCCAAAATAAAGGGGGTGTGGTGAAAACCCTTTGGGGCACTCACTCTCAAATGATGGATGTGTTGATCCTCCACTACGGGTCATCACGAGTAAAAATGTGAAAACGTCCCTATAGCAAGATGTTAAACTGCGCAACATATAGTCCATTTGCATGACTATAAACTGATTCATGTTTCTACATGTTTCCATGGGGTTACCGCATGACACCCTCTTGTACATCCTCTACTACATCCTTCTTCACAAGCCCCCAGTGAGAGGACACCACCCCTTTGACGTGTCCTCCCTAATCAAGGTGTACTTTGTTGCGACTATGAGACGTCGAAGCAAAGCATGCACTTCAAAGCATGCGCCCGCCTCTACAAGGCCATCTATCAAAGAGGTGTACCACAGTTCCGGCTGTGAGGTTTCGAAGCAGAGCATGTACTTCAAAGCATGCACCCGCCTCTTCAAAGCCATATCACAAAGAGATGTACCACAGTTCCTACTGTGAGGCTTCGAAGCAAAGCATGCACTTCAAAGCATGCGCCGGCCTCTACAAAGCCATATATTAAAGAGGTGTCCCACAGTTTCAGCTGTGAGGCTTCAAAGCATATCATGTAACCCTCAAAAGCATGTGCCCGCCTCTATAAAGCCATGTTATCAAAGAGGTGTGCCACAGTTCTGATTGTGAGGCTTTGAAGCATAGCATGCAACAGTCAAGGCATGCGACCACCTCTACAATGTCATATCACAAAGAGGAGTATCACAATTTCAACTGTGAGGCTTCAAAGCTAAGCATGCAAGGCATGCGCCCGCCTATACAAAGCAATATCTCAAAGAGGTTTACTGTAGTCTCAACCGTATATCCATACACCTGATAGGACGCTTTCAACACCCATTATACCCATTACACGCATCACCATTACCTCGAGACCTTCCTAGCCTCCATTTTTCTAGTTGAGTCACACCACTCATAGTCCCCTTAAGCCTCCATCGTACACCCTAACTGCCCATGATCACACTTCTTGTCATGCGTGCCCTTATGCTAGACCCCATTACCACAGAGCCTGTTCTATGACTATCCCTAGTGGGGTTACACATGTGCTCCGACCTGTCATCCAAGTGGAATAATATTTACCCCATTATTGCCCAACGGGTGCTCTTCTCATCGAACCACTTATATGGCAACCCACCTAAATGGTCTAGTTGCATGACCCTAAACTGCATAGTCCAAAGTATTTGATCCTAAACTGTAGTGGAGGTCTAGTTCCACGACCTGAAAAACTGCATGGTCATAGTCGCATGACTTTAAACGGTGTAGCCATGGTCCGAGCTACAAGACCTTAAAACTGTAACGCACGTCCTTGTAGTAAAATAATAAACAGCGCGACAAATAGTCCACATGCATGACTTTAAACTGTGAAATGGATGCACCCCTTCGCCAGGTGTATTCCATCAACATCCCCAGTGGAGTTAGGTGTATGCAAGAGAAAAAGAGAGTCATGATTACCCCATCAATCCCCAGTGGGTCTGTTTCACACCAACACCGAGTAGGAGTCACACCCTATTGCAACCCACTACCCCTAGTGAGGTTGCATCTTTACTCTGGTCTGTCATTCTCAACAGAGTTATATGCACACCATTACTCATCATCCTCAAGGAGTCACACTTACCCTCTTAATCCCCTGTGAAGTTCGCTTGCCACTCCTTGTAGGGCCACTATCTTCATCTAAATTCTCTTTGCTTATGTATAGCCTTTACTATTTTTATCCCTAGGAAGTCAGATTGTTATCCACAGACCTATCGCCCATGCAGCTTCACCTACATGACGACCCACACAATGGTCCGTGCTGCATGACCCTAAACTGCACAGCCTCAGTCTTAGCTGCATGACCCTAAACTGCACAGCCTTGGTCCTAGCTGCATGACCTTAAACTACACAGCCTTGGTTCAAGCTGCATGACCTTAAACTGCACACTGCATGACCTTAAACTACACAGCCTTGGTTCAAGCTGCCTGACCTTAAACTGCACAGCCTTGGTCTGTGATGCATGACCCTAAACTGCACAGCCTTGGTCCAAGCTGCATGACCTTAAACTGCATAGCCTTGATCCGTATTGCATGACCCTAAATTACACAACCCTGGTCATAGCTGCATGACCTTAAATTGTACATCCTTGGTCTGTGCTACATGACTCTAAACTGCACAGCCTTGGTCCTGGCTGTATGACCATATACTGCATAGCCTTGGTCCTAACTACATGACCTTAAGCTGTACAGCCGTTGTCCATGCTGCATGACCTTAAACTGCACAGCCGTGGTCCATGTTGCATGACCTTAAACTGCACAGCCGTGGTTCGAACTATATGATCTTAAACTGTAGTGAAGGTCTAGTTGCATGACCTTAAACTGCCTAGTCCTAGCTGCATGACTTTAAACAGCATAGCCACGGTCCGAACTATGTGACCATAAACTATAGTCTATGTCTTAGGTGCACGACATTAAAAGGCTTAGCATCATGGTCCAAACTATATGACCTTAAACTATAGCGAAGGTCTAGTTGCACGACCTTAAATTGCCTGGTCCTAATTGTATGACTTTAAACTGCATAACCACGGTCTGAGCTATATGACCTTAAACCATAATGCACGTCCTAACCGTATGAAGTTAAACTGCTTTGCTTAAAGATGTCCCCACACATATGTGCACACCCCATTTACGGGCATTTTCATGCACTCTGTCCCTATCCGACTCATTCGTGTGCGTGCACTACCTTCATTGCTTCCCCAATGGACCCATTCACTTTACTACTACTATTCATTATTCCCTAGTAAGTCTCACCCATGTTCAAAAAGATGGAAAACCATCTCGCCATCCATACTCGTCATCAGCTAGTGGGTCACCACTTTTCACCCACCATTCTTACATCTTCCATCTTTCATAAGCAGCCTAGTACCATCTCCACAAAGTGAGTCAAAACCATCGCCATACTCACTCTATGGCCTTCTACAGACTGCCACTCATCATCACTCTGGTCCAGCTATATGACCCTAAACTATAGTGCACATCCTGGCCACATAACGTTTAAAGTCTTTGCATAGGTCTCGAAGGCATGACCCTAAACACGTCTTCACAACAAAAAAAAACGGGCTTGGTGTAAACCTAGACAAGGGAACGTCGAGTAAAAATGACATGCGGGCATGGTCACAAAACCATGAGTAAAACAGTTTCGTTAAAACAAAACCCAGGCATGGTGAAACCCCAAAGGGCACCGTGAGAAAAAATAGATGAAAAGGGTGGACATGTTTGCAAGGTCATGTGTAAAAGAGCCCTAAAATCAAGGAAGTTGGTGAAGCCATTTTTACGACACCACTTCCCCTGTTCAAGTGAAAACCCGCAAAATGGTGCTTGGACCGACAAAGCAGGTTGATGCAGCACCACAACCTCAGTCGACACACAATTGCCAAACAGTCATTATCCTAGTTAACAGGTCTACCTAAAATCCTCAATTGCCAGCATCCAATCACAACACAAAATGGCTCACCCGGGAGTGGGAGCCGCATAAGATCTCTTACACTTTACCTCCAAAGAGTTCTTGAGGGTGAGGACGATGACCAAAAGATCCCTCCAAAATGCTAAAGATCCCGACGAAGGCAAGAAATTGATGAAGCCAGGGCCCAACCTGCCAGAGACTTCAGGGAAATGTCTGGTCATGAGATCACCTCGCTTAAAATCTTCCTTAGCCGACAAGCCCAAATTTTCTACTGGATGCAGCAGAATGGGGCCCACGAGGCTGCCTCGTAGAAGTTCCCACTAGCGATAGGCCCAGAATTTTGGGATTATGTCAAAAGCCCCCAACTGGACCCCCATAGACGGGACTTACAGAGATACCCTGATCATAAAAAGCAAACCTGATGTAGCAACAAACAATGCCAACCAAAGGTTCATGGCACTTGGCCTTCATGAAGGCTCGATTCTGACCAATGAGGTCCCTACAAAATCCTCAAGTTGTCAGATTGAGTACTTCGAATGAATCCCTCAAAAGACTCTTCTCCCCTTAAAGTCTCCACAGATGGACCTGTACATTGCATCCAAACGTCCGAGCATCCTTTTCAAATGTTGTCCCTCTCATTTTTCTCTAAGAATAAGGCAAGCTGTTTGAAGACATTTTTCAGCACCTTGGTCCCCCGATCAATAAAGCCTAACAAAATGAGTGGAAATTTGAAGTGACACGCATGACGTTAGCATGGAAGGCGTAACACACACGGCACTGGCCTGAGTGACGTGCATGGTGCTAGTGTCCAAGTTGCACAAATGACGTTATTGTATGTTCTATGAATGACGCTGGCCTTCAGAGATGCAGACGATGCTGACCTTGAGAGATGCAGACAGCACTGACTTTGAAAGACGCAGACGACACACGCCTTAAGAGACGCAGATGGCACTGGCCTTGAGAGCCACAGACGATGCTGGCCTTGAGAGCCGTAGTCGGCGTTGGTCAAAGCTTGAGCCTCGGGTTTGAGCCCAACCCTGTCCTAACCACTGATACCTAATGCACTTGGCATTACACAGGAGGCAGTAGGTCACAGGCGGCAGTGACTTTTTGTTCGGGCCTCGAGTTTGACCTGGTCCCATTGCAGTTTGGTCTCCAACAACCAAGTTGTCATTTACAGATTTTGCAGGGTACTCTATGCTAGAGTCTGCTATAAAAAGGGGTAAACCCCCCTTTTCACTAATTTACCAAAGGTAAAACAGTAAGGAGTTAGAGAGAGAGAAATTTCTGGCCGTGGGGATTTTCAGTAAGACCAAGACGAGCAGAAGTGAACCTTGGTAGGAACCATCACTGGAACAGAGTGTTCACAGCCGGCAAGAACCCCAATAGGAAAAGAGAGTTCCACTGGGAACAGGGAAGGTGTCAGCAGGGTTGTTGGAACCGCGGTGGAATTTCGACAGGCTTTGAGGAGTTTTCGGCCAGCAGACAAGGCACAGGGTAATGTTGTCGCACTTTTCGTGCAATGGTGTAGGCACTTCGAGTAGCCTAAGAAGAGGGGGTGACTGGTTTGACAATGAACTACTGATAGACCTCCGTTAGAGAGAAGGGAACTCTGGTGGGGAAAAAGAAGTGCGAGCAGGGTTGTCAGAATCATAGCGATATTCCGACGGATTTTAAGGTACTGGAAAAGTGAGAAAAGGGGAGACAAGGTTCCGCTAGGCGTTTCTGCAGAGTTCCAGGCAGTTTCTTGGTAGTTTTTGGTCACTGGCAAGGAGAGAAGGTCCGGCAATGGGTTTCCAATAAGCAGAGGGGTCTCCGACGGCGAGCCGAAGGGTTTGTCGAGGACAGTGGACCGCTACAGGAGGCGAACTGACGTTGAAGAGTAACGATCGGGGAAGACGAAGGGACGCATGAATTAAATGACCCCTGCGAATATGAGGAGTCATTGGGAATTGAAGCGTCACAAGGGCATGCACGGCATTAGGTGGCGCACGACATTGGTCACGCACGATAGTGTGTCACCCTTGGTGATTGCTACGCACAACGCTGAGTTTTGCATGGATATGGTCATGCACAACATTGGTCGAGCAGCGTTGGGTTGTGCACGGTGATGGTCACGCATGGTGTTGGGTCACACACGACGATGGTCACTTAGGCGTTTGGTTGAGCACGACGATGTCCACGCACAGTGTTGGGTTACATGCAGTGATGTTCACACACAGCGTTGGTTTCGTGTGGGGATGTCCACTGATGGCGGTGCATTGTGCAGATCAAGAACGACGAGCAATGTGAAGGCCCGGTCTGTGTGGTTTGATGGATACCAAGTCCTTCAGCACAACAGTGAAGTCCATGTTTCTATGAGGACGAATATCCATCGTAAGCCGGTTCCTTGCTAGGGAAGTCTGTTTTGTATGTTTGATACACTCTATCAAAGTGCTTCTCTCTTCTTCTGGAAACCAGCCATACTCGTCAGATGAATTGAAGCTGATTCGGAAATGATTGGTCCTCGTCTGAAGCAAGAGCAACACTTTATTGGAGGCAGTACTTGTCAGATGACTTGAAGCTGACTAGGAAATCGTTGGTCCTTCTCTAAAGCAAGAGCAACACTCTAGCACGACTGCCCTCTTTTCCTTTGAACCAAGAGCAATAATTGTGACCCCCTTAGTACTGGGCCTCTGATTGTTACTTGTAATCCTTTCTAATGCACTAAAAGAGTTAAATTTCATCTGAATGATCTTCCTGCCATTCTCTTTAATTTTTTTTTTTCTTGAATACAATGCACCTTAAAAGCACATCAAGGATAATACTTCTTTAGTTATCGCCCATTAATAGGGGGCATTGCCTCCTCTTCATCAGATTGTGCCAGTATGTAGACCCCATTTGACGTGACTTTCTTGACTATAAAGGGACCTTCCCACTTAGGTTCGAACTTCCCTTTGTAATGCCCATGCATAATAATCAGTCTTTTGATGGTTAGGTGTTTGAATACATTTTTCAGCATCTTGGTCCCCCGGTCAATAAAGCCTGACAAAACGATTAGAAATTTTGACAGTCTCAAAATAGCCCCAAAACTGACCAATATCCTCATAAGGACTCACAAAAGTCTTCTGCCAAGTTTCGTCGGATTCTGACATATCTAAGGGAGTGCAAACTGAGAGACAGTTTCGACAAAATCGGCCTCTATCACCCTGAAACGAACCCTATTACTAGAGCTATATTTTTGGTGTCACAATTTACTCTGTGACAACCGCTATTGGATCCACCACGGTTGAAAACCTATGGGGGGTCAAATTTCATCTTGAACGAACATTCAAGGAAGACGTTATAAGTGAAAGAGTGAAATAGGAGGAGCTGCACGCTATTCCCATGCGGGCACCGTGCAACTCAACTACATTAAACGGGCAGTCACGAACAATGAGTTTCGATACTTATATCTCCCTCATCCAAGATCGGATCACGCTCAAAATTAATGGAGAGTGTTCGTCTCGTCAAGACGAGCGTTTTGATATGTGGCACGCCTCGTGACGACTCCTGAGCACGAAGAAAAGCTAGAGAGAATTTGCTGATCCTTGAAGAAAGTGCAGAAATATCAACAACGTCGTGCCTCGCTCGAGCGGCCAAATCACATCGTTCGTGATCCCAATCGACTTGAAACCAGTTCCATCGATTACGTAAGGTCCATGGCTACCATTGGTCTGAACCTCGTACATGATGAACGGTTGGATTCTGCACACGAAGCCGACGAAGTGACTGTAAATTCTCCGATGAAGTGACTGTAAATTCTTTCGCTGGAATTTCAGATTCCGGCCAAAACTCCAAAGTTGCAAAATATTCGACCGAGCATGGATTCGAGTTGCGTTTGTTGCACCGCGATCGTGATGGCATGCTTAGTGTGATCTAGTGTAGAAATCACATAAAAACATCAAGGAACTAGTACACAATCGATCCAACGTTTCAAGATTCATTTAAATTTCAAGTCACATGATCGTGCCCTAAAAACACGATTCATGGCTTGAAGTTGGTATCAAATCGATTGCATTGCCGAGACCTACAAGAAAACAGTCATATTTCGATCAAATGGACATCAGAACGACCCCGGATCATCTATGGAAGATCACGCAAGTTCTAGAGCAGCACAATGACTACTTTGGAATTCAACAAATTGTTAAGAATGGGCAAATCGATCATTTTATATCTTATTTTCTAATTTCTTTTAATTCAGTTAAATCTTAATTTTTAGCAATTAGGTTTAATTTTGATCATCCACCCATGTTTGGGCACAATACTATATATACCACGTACTGCCATTGTATGCAAACCCTTCACTTGCGTAATAAAATTTTTATCTTACATAATGTTGGGTCACGTTTTGTGAGAGAGAGAAAGGATAGAGAAACTTTTGGATCGGTACCCCTAAGCTTGGTGTATCTTTTTTTCTCTCGCCTCTCTTTCTCTCTCATTCGATCTTATCTCTTTCTCTCTCATTCGTTCTCCTCTCTTTTTCTCTCTCTCTTCTTCCATAGACAAGCAGAAGCATATCGTCATCAGTGTCACTTTTTTTCCTTTCTTAATCTCTCTTTTCCTCTCTATGGTCCCTCGTGACCACCAACCCTCTTCTCTTTTCATTTTACCCGTGCATGATTGTTTCCTCCATGTGGACCCTCGGGTCCACCTCCTCTTTCTTTTTTTGATGGTCCCTCAAGTTCATCCGTCTCCCTTCTTTTTCTCGTTTTCCCTCACCTCACCTCTTCTGGTGTCCGCCACTCTACGTTCTCAACCTTTGCTGCTGTCCCTCACGCAGCCACCTCTGTTGTCCTCTCGCTCTCTCTACCGCCCTGCTCTTCGCCACTCTCAACCACCTTTGCTATCCTCACTTCTCCCACACCACAGTCAACTCTTCCGCTACCTTCTTCTTCGCCAACCTCCGCCACCTTGCTGCAAACCACCTCCGACCAGCAGCCAATCTTCCTCTCTTCCTTTGCTGCTTTCTCTTCCCCAAACCTGATGCACCCGGCAGCTCCCATCTTCTTCATTACTGTCCACCAACCCAATTTCCATTTCCGCCATCTCCGCCTCCTTTCTCTTAGCCTGCTATTCCAGACAACAGCCGAATTGCTATCTCCACCACTTGCAGTCAAAACTCATCCATCTTTTTCTCCGCCATCGGCAACCAAATCGTGAGCCTCTCTATCTCCTCTTATCCACTCCCAAGCTCCTCGCTGCAATTTCTCGTTGCAACCTTCCGCTCCCTCTCTCTAAAACAAAAACCACTTCACAAAAAAACCCAATAGTGAGCTAGCACCTCACGTCCTCCCTAAAAGTCCAAACGAAATCCCTTTTCTTTTCTTTTCGTCACAAGTTGCGTGACTTTTCGTTTTCGTTTCATCCCGCACCCCCTCACGCTATTTCGTTCAACTCGAACTCCCTCATCAACAAAAAGAAAAAAACCAATACCTTAACTCTCTTTCTCTCTCTCACTCAAACAAACCCAGTGTTAAACCCGCTCTTTCTTTTAAACCAATTTGTTCTCTTTATATTTTATTCCACCTCTTCATATTATTTCGTCCACCACCTTCTTTTATTTTATTCCATTTCAATTCCTTCCCATCATCTTATTTTACTTCACTTCACTTATATTATTTCTCTCATTGTATTTTATTTTTATGTTATTTTATGTTACTTCTTTCATCTTTTATTTTACTTCATTTATTTCACCTTAGCTTAGTTTAATACATTTCATTTTATCTTATGTTCCCTCGCCTTATTTTTATTATCTTTATTTTATTTATCTCATTCATCTTATTTTATTTTACTTGATTTCATTTTATTTTATCTATCTCTTTTATATTATTTTCATAACCCCATTTTATTTTATTGATATTTTATTTCTTTTATCAGTTTAATTTTATATTACCTTTCCCTTTTATTTTATTTTATTTTATTTTATTTTATGTCTTTACCTATTTCATTTTATTTTCATTCATTTTATTATAATTTCATCCTAACTCCATCTTCTAATCTTATTTTATTTCAATTCATCTCTTTCATTTTCATTGCATCTCATTCCACTTTACTTTTCATTTCACTCCATTTTATGTTATTTTATCTTCGACAAGTCAGGGTTGTCAGACCCACTCGTTGGGACGTCTTACGCATGTGTGTGTGTGTTTGCAGGAAAGGAGAAACAGGTCGTAGGAGATGATTCCGAACCAGCCATAGGCTAGGGGGCTTTCCAACGTGATCTAAGAGGGCGCCCACGTAGTCAACCCGAGCATGTCACGGACCCACGTGAGGTAAGTCCCACCTCACGACCCAAATTCCTCTCTCACTAGTTGGACACTTGCCCTTGTTTTGTGAGCAAGGTTCCCGAGAGGGCGATCTCAGGTCTTGGGTCTTCCGAACCCAAGACACGTGTCACTCGATCACCTAGATCCGGGGAGGTGAGATCAAGCCACCTAACCTCTAGGGCAAGGTCCCCTCGAGCGAATGAGTAAACCTTGATAGACTTGTCGAAGGCTATCTTCATTCTCCCCTGGTTGAGCTCAAGGTTCTGTTGCGCCTCTAGCATCGAACTCCTGATAATAGAGTTTGACCCTCTCGTCCTTTGCCAGCCCCCGGTGCACAGCGACACGGAGCGACGACAGTTGAACCTCAAGGGGGGTAAGATTGCCTCTCCCCCATAGAATAAGGGGTGGAGTCAATAGCCTTCCGCGTGGTGGTGCAGTAGGCTTATAGAGCCTCAGGCAGCTTCTTATGCCAGTTCTTCTTTGACTTTGATACCGACTTTTGCAAAACTCTGCACAGGGTTTTATTGAACGCCTCAGATAAACCATTGGCTCAAGGATGGTACATAGTCGAGTACTTCTATTCAAAACCAAGCTGATTAACTAGGCAATCAATGTGATGACTTCTGAACTGAAGGCCATTATCATAATGATTCGGTCTGGGACTCTGAACCGGTATATGCTATGATGGCGCACGAAGTTAGCAATTGTGGCCCCGGGAACTTGCTTGAGGGGGACCGCCTTAGCCCATTTAGAGAAGTAGTCTGTTGCTGCTAGATTGAAGACGTGACCCATAGTCGAAGGAGGATCAATGGGTCCTACAATGTCCATGCGCCACTGTGAAAAGGGCCATGATACCACTGTAGGATGGAGAGGCTCAAGAGGCTGATGAATAAGGCTGGAGTGCATTTGGCACACCTAACATCCTTTAGCATAGTTTTGGGCATCAACAACAATTGAAGGCCAGTAGTACCCCAATCTGCCTATCAGCTCATAGAGTTTTGGGCCAAATTGATGCAGCCCACATATGACTGAATGTACCTCTTCCAGCAATTTATTTGCCTCTTGTGCATCTATGCATTTGAGAAGAAATCCATCAAAGGACTGTCGAAAAATAATATCTCCATCTAGGAGGGTGTACTTGGTAGACATCCGTCGCACACCATTGTGTTCGGCCCGATCCTCAAGTAGCCTTCCATGCTTTATGAAGTTCATAATAGGCTCCCTCCAATCTGCCACCTGTTCAATCTCCATGCACATCCGGTCAAAGAATTCTGGTTCTTGTCTTTCTACCTTAGATTCTTGATCTTGCTACAACTTCTGTTCAATCTTAATGACATCCTTGGCTGCCAGAAGTGCTCCAAAAGGATAAGGAGGGCACTCAGGGAAGATGTCTCTCTCATCATCCACATCAACTTCGGTTCTCAACTAGACCTATCTCCATTCCGTTACCCAAAAAGGCATGGGCCCTGGAGAGGATAGATGAATGGTGGCTCCGAGTTTGGCGAGCGCGTCAGCCTACGAGTTCAACCTTTTGGGGATGTGGCTTAGGGAGAAGTCATCGAACTGGGCCATGTAGGATTTGGTTGTATCATGATAGGGCTTGAGTGTATCTTTCCTCACGTCATAAATCCCTTTGAGTTGCCGTTGGTCGGATGCCTCGATCTCGTCCCCCAGATCTAAATGATAGGGTGACACATGTCTCGGGCTCAAAAGACCCCAAACTTGAGATCGCTCTCTTAGGAACCTTGTTCACAAAACAAGGACAAGTGCTCAACGGTGAGAGAGGAATTTTATTCATGAGGTGGGGACCAACCTTACCTGGGTCCGTGACTTACTCTGGCTGACTCGAGCGGGCACCCTCTTAGATCACGACGGAAAGCCCCTCAGCTGCTTCAGCTCACTCGAAATCACCTCAAATGACCTACAATCTCCTTGTTTTCTGCAAACTACTAACATGGTTAATTTGCTAGACAACTGGGTCGAGGGACCCACCCTTGTCTTGGGGTGAACATGCACAGATGTGCATGTTCATATGGCAAAGAAGATGAGAAGTTAGGGTGATGAAGAGGAGGATTTGAATGAGGAGGAGAAAAGACAAGAGGACTTGACAAGGGAACGAAACTAGCATGACAGTCGGACCAGTACAATGATCAACTCGGAGTCATAGCAAGACAAGCACGGTAACTTAGAGACCGGCACGACGACAATACTACACGAAACCAAGGCCGATATGATCGTCTAAATCTGATATGGCAGTAAGACGGGCACGGTATGCTGGACTAGCATGGCGATAATATTGCTCGACAATCAAATCACTATGACAGTGCAAGACTGAGTTGTCCTTTAGTCTAACGAGAATGAAAGAAGAAAGGAGAAGAGAAGAGAGGGGAGAGATGACACGAGATAAGGAATAAGAAGGTCCCGACAGCATTAAGCATCATGGCCCAAAGCTAGGAAGTAACAGTGTCGTGGCCCCTAGATGGCGTTGGACACTGCTGCTCACGGTAGAGGGAGAAGAAGTGAAATGCAGACGGCATTGACCATCGCCGTCGATGAGACAACAACGACCCTTCACAGGCGGCGATAGGTATCGCCGTTTGCGATAAGCACAGAGTGCGGAGGAGAGGCCCACGAGTGGCAGTAAGCATCGCCATCTGTGATAGATGTGAAGCATTGTTGAGACCCCCGTAGACGACAATAAAAATAGCCGTCAGCGATAGGCACAGTGCGCCGAAGACATGTCCATGACCATCACCGTCTACGCTTGCACAAGACACCGAAGAACGCCTGCGGACGGCGGTGAGCAGCGCTGTCTACAACCCATGAGACGAAAAAAATATAGTTTACGATTGGCAATGCATCACCACACGTGACTCTAATCCTGGAACCGAAACAGGAGACTCGTTGCTTGAGTACGGCGCGGTTCACTGTGTGCTCCTTCAGATGGCGTCACGCATAGCAACGACTAACGTCGTGCTTGAACTAGGTTGAGGGAAAGAGAATAACGAAGAGAGAAGGAAGAAAGAGGCATGCACAACACTGCCACTGCCGCGCATGGCCTCTAAGAAAAACTTAGTAGAGAAGAAGAATACAGACCAAGAAGAAGAAAGAGAAGAAGAGAAAAAAAGAAAATCGAAGAGAGAGAAGAAGAGAAGAGGGAGAAAATATCTTGAAGATAGGAGGAGTACCGCTCTAAAATTTCTCTTTCCTCTCTCTCTCCAAGACATGCTCAAGAGAACTCAAGAAGGAAACCTTAATTTTTATTGATCAAAAGTTGAATCTTTGTACAATGATTTTCCTCCTCTCTCTCAATGAGAGGTAGCGTTTATTTATGGACTAAGGCCAAAACGAGGGTGGATCACCCTAATACTAACCCTAATTGATGATACTAAAGGTTTATTTGAATTAAAAACAAGAAAGAAAATAGGGTGAAAAATGATTGATTTGCCCCTGCCTAACAATTGGAAAAATTTCAAAACAGTCCCTGCTGAGAACTAGGGACGTTCTTGATTCTTCTCGGACGATCCATTAACGATCCAACATCTGAGTGAACAAAAGATGATTTCCATCACACAGGGCTCGATGCTATGATCATTTTGATAATAATTTAAGCCACGAATCACACTTAAGGCATGATCTTGTAACTTGAAATTTGAATAGATCTTGAACACTTTTGATTGATATTGCATCTTCATTTTGATTTTTTCTTTGATTTCTTCGCTGAATTGCACTGAGTATGTTACCACGATAGCTTTGCAACGAACGAGACACGATTTGATGTCCAAACGAAGATTTGACAATCTTGAACTTTTGGCCGAAATTTTGAATTCCAGCAGCCGGTGGCTATCACTGCTGCTGCTACCTTGCAAGGTGGCCACGCAGGAATAGCGTGCGGCTTCTTCCTGGAGTGTCTGTTTAAGCTGAAATTTGACCCCTAAGGGTTTTCAACTGTGCCAGATCTAATGAAGGTGGTCCTATGGCCTTTTGATGCTTTGAAAGTAAGTTCCAGTTATAGGGGTCCATTTCAGGGTTCTAGAGGCTGATTCTGCCGAAACTATTTCTCAGTCTGCAATGCCCTAGACACGTCGAAATGAGACAAAAATTGGTAGGAAACTTTAGGAGCCCTTATGAAGACCTTAACCAATTCTAAGGCTATTATGAGACTATTGAAATTTCCACTGTTTGTCAAGCTTTATTGACCGACTTCTCTCTTTTATTCTGCATCGAGGACCCATGGTGCTGAAAAATGGCTTCAAATAACAATATGAACAACTTAGAGTCACCAAAGATATCTAACTACTCCAGGTCTAATTACCTAGAGATCTCCAATGCGATTATGAGAGCTTGGTATTGAACTTTGTTATGGGAATCGGCCTCTGTGAGTGAGAAGGATAGAGGGATCATGCCTCCATTGGGAGTTAGGAACACCACTCCGACAACCCCTCGATCAGACTGGAATGCTCCATCAAAGTACATTCCCATGCGTGAGCTAGCTCTGCACATAAGACTTCTTCATCAAGGAGATCACATGATAAAGGAGACTCTACCGGCACTGGAAGGGCAGTAAGAAAATCTGTCAAAGCTTGGCCTTTGACAGTCTTTTATGGCACATACGTGATGTTTAACTCCATCAACAACGACGCCTACTTAGCCAAGTGTCTTGACAGGCATGAACGAGTCATGAAGAACTTGATCGGGTTCGCCTTCAAATTAGCTTGACTTCATGATTGAGCAGATAATGATAGAGTTTTTGCACTGTGAAGATCAAGGCTAAGAAAATTTTTTCAATGGGAGGGTAGTACTTTTCGGCCCTTTGCATCTTGCGGTTGAGATAATAGAGTGCGGTTTCCTTCCCCTCATCGTTGTTCTAGGCTAGGAGTGCCCCGGGTGAGTCATCAAGAGCAGTCAGATATAGAATGAGGGGCCTCCCTAACACCGTTGTGGAGAGTGTTGGAGGATTGAGCAGATACTACTTGATATCATCGAGTGCAGCCTGACATGCTTCATCCCATATGAAAGGGGTGTCCTTCTTCAACTGGTGCGAAAAGGGCCTTCAGCAACCTGAGAGGTTCGAGATAAACCTCTGAATATAAGCCAGCTGTCCTTGAAGTTCGAAACCAAGGATGCTCATATGCGCAGACTTCACCCCCAGGTCATCCACATGGAATTCGACCTCATTGTGCATCATATCCTTAAAGATGGTTGTCATGACTCGCTGATATGTAGCACCTGCATTCTTTAGCCCAAAACGCATCATAGTGTAACAAAAGACACCTTTTAGACTCAAGAATGCAGTCGCCTCTTCATCCTCGGGTACCCTTCTGATCTGATTAAAGCCAGAGTACCCATCCATGACGTAGAAGATTTGACGGTGAGCCATGGAATCGATGAGCATCTCGGTAAAGGGCAATGGGAAGTCATCCTTCGGGCAGGCGATATTCAGGTAACGAAAGTCGATGTAGACTATGATTTGGCCATTCTTCTTTTTGACTAGGACAACATTGGCCAGCCACTTTGGGTACTTGACTTCATGTATAAACCTAGCTTGTCTGAGCTTGTTTACCTTAACATTGATCTGCATCTCAAGGTCTGGCCTGAACCTCCTTGACTTCTGCTCCACTGACTTAACGGACAGATCAATGCCGAGGCGATGGACTGTGACTTGAGGGTTTAAACCAAGCATCTCATGGTAATGCCAGGTAAAGACATCTTGGTTTGCTCAGAGGAAGGAGGTATAACTTTCTCTCTCCTCTGGGGACATTTTTGTAGATATGAAAGTTGGCCTAGGGCGGCTTCGTCACCTAAGTTATCTCTTCGAGCTCATCAGCTGTGTCCTGACCATTTTCTTCCCACTCTTCTGTAGCCTCTTGCAACTCTTCATTAGGGGACTCGAGGCTTTTCATTAACCTCGAGTGCAGAGACCCAATGTCCTGACATCTTTGCTTTTAGAAGGCCCTAATGTGGGACATAATTTCTTGACCATCGTCGAACCAGGCAGTGAAAGGACCGCCAACACATCTGATTGCAGAAGCTCACTTTATGATTCAGAGACTGTGGGGACGACAACACCTTGACTGGAGTCGCTTGGTGCTTGTAGGGGCGTCTGCAGTGTTTGCCTTGTGTTTGGTGACACTTCATGGATCTGAATCATGTGGAAAGCTTCATGGGGATGAAAGGTCTGCCCTCTTGACTCCATCAGTCTCTGTTAGAAGTCAGGCTCAGGGTGCCTTTGAGGTTCCTTCCCCTTCGACTTTCTTTACTCTCCGGTAGAGGAGGATGGAACGTCCCTGGCCCGGGCCGCCCGGGCATCACCAACTGTTAAGAACTCAGCTGCTTGGGCCAAGATCTTCCTTAACTTCTTTTGGTGCATCCTGCTAAGGTTAGTACCCCCGAGCTCTTTGTTTAGAGCTTCGAAATCTGGGCATTGCCGGGCTGTATCTGCGAGAGATATAGAGGGAGAAGAAGAACAAGGAGAAGAAGAAGAAGAAGAAGGAGAGAAGGAAGAAAAGGAAGAAGAAGAAGAAGAAGAAGAAGAAGAAGAAGAAGAAGAAGAAGAAGAAGAAGAAGAGGGATTAAGAGTCGTGGAGCATTTAGGCTCATTCCCCACATTAGACTGTTCTGGGCTGCTTTTTACGTCATCCACAGAGTTGGACACGTGCAGGAGATCTTTTAGGTCTTGGCCCGGCTTTGACCATCGTGGGGTGCTTTTAACATCGTCACCCTCATTGGACGTGCCCCGATTAGAGGATGGCTCAGGGGGTGTCCTCCGATGGAATGAGGGAGTAAGGAGGATTGTGTCAGGAATCAAATCTTGTAGGGTCAACAAGGGAGGAAGACGCTAGAGAAATTCTTCCTCAACCAGTGGTTGGGGATCTTATTCTTTCGGTAAGCAGCTCTTGGTGTTTGTCTACCTCGGGTTCCCTCCGAAGGTGCTTGGTCCATCTTACTGGGTTTGTGGGTGGCCCTAGCATGACAAAGCCTCTCGCTTTAAGGACTAGAGTTTGCTCCGCCCATGGTAGACCTCCCATGGCTTGAAATTCGAGGGCTCAGAGGGATCTGGAGTATCATAGGGGACCTGTGCTGGAACATCTTGCTAAACAAGAGTAGCGGCTTGCGAGTGTTTTGATAGAATGACGTAGGAAATGTGACCCTTCTGTACTTTCTCCACGACTATGGCTTCGAAACCAGAGCACTCGCATAGCTCATGGCCCCATATCTAGTGAAACGGGCACCAGTGATTCTCTGTTCCCTAGGCAAGGCGCCTGGGTTGCCTCACAGGCTTGGGAGTGACGAGTCCTTGTTGGAGCATTATATCGAACAGGGCTTGTAGACGGTCTGAATCATCATTACCCAGGTCTTATGTCAGGAGGCCTTCTTGCACTGGTGAAGCAGTGACTTGGGGATCTCCTTCCGAGACGTCACAAGTTTCTTGGCATCTTTGTATTTTCTTTGTTAATAGCTTGTGGAAACCAGAGATTCGCTCAGGTCGTGGCTCCATATCTGATGATACGGGCACCAGAGATCTTCAATCCCTCGAGCTAGGAGCTTGGGCTGCCTTGTCGGCTTTGGTGTGATGAGGACTTCTTGAAGCATCATGGCGAAAAAAACGCGAAGGATACTGGGCGCTTCATCCTCTTCTTGGACTGTCACTGCGTGGGAAGCTTCTGCTGCCCCGAATGCCTTCTTTAGCGCTTTGAGCTTTATCTGACCCTTATAGGTCACGGCTTTAATGATATCTTTGAGCATTTGGCATTTTTCTGTGGGGTGGCTTAACCTCCGATGATAAGCGCAATACTTCTCATGTGCATCGAGACCAGCCTAATCTAAAAACTTGATCTCAATAAGCTGAATCATATTCTTTTCCAACAGTAGTTGAACCAACTCCTTTTCAAATGGATAGACCTTTTTTCTGGTGCTTAATCCAATAGTCGCTTCTATTCAGGTTTTTAGGTGGTCGGACCTGATTGTATGATTGATGCTATTTTCCCCCGGACTGAGGCATTGCTTGAATCTTTGTTGTGCCTACCCCTTTGGAGAGGTCCAATGTTTGAGGGGTGGCTTTCTTTGTGTCGGTGGCAGTGATAACAGCACTGATCACCCCTTTCTGATGCTGATTGCCTTAGGCATTAGTTCGAGAATTACCATTGCCCTGGTTGTTTCTCAAGCTGGAAGACTGTTGACGTGATCCACCATGATGTCGAAACAAGCCTTCTATGCGAACTGCCTTAAAGATCAGATACGACATGGGGGCTGGATTGGAGGCCTCAACATGTAGGACGATCTCAGGTTGCATGTTTAATATGCAAGTCTAGACTACTTCTTTCTCAGTCATGGGAGTGGTGTGGTAAGTAGTCAATTCTCTACATCGGGCTATGGTCCACTGGCTCGTCAAGCTCTTGGGTCAAAGTAAGGAGCTCAATGGTCTCGACATTTCTCTGAACTTCATAGAAGCGTTGATAGAACAATTGTTCCATCTCCTCGCAAGTGTGTACTGAACTTGGGGGAAGCCGAGCATAACACTGGAAGGCTGGCCCGTCAAGAGTTTCAACGAACTGATGGAAGAGAAGTCTCCCATCAGCCACTATCTCTTGACACGTCGCTTAGAAGTAGGAGATATGATGGTGTGGGGATGTCATGCCATTGAACAATTGTAGCTTCCCCTTTTGATAATATGAGGGAAACTACACCTGGTCAATGTAAGAGGGGTACATATTTTGATAGAGCGACATCCCCTGCACTCCCGGGATTTTTCTGTTCTTCAAACTATGAGTCAGCATCCCGTCGATGTCTGCTTGAGAGACCATGTGAGAGACATAACTATCTTGTGAAGCTGGAGGGGAACTCTATTTAGGAGTTGTGTCCTCCGAGGGATGGGAATTGTCCTCATGCTGGGGGGAAGTGGCCAAAGGCTTGGTGGCTTCCAGGCGGTCTATCTTTTTCATAATGGTTTGCACCATGAGCTTGAACCTATTCATTCGTTCCTCTTGGGAGTCATTAGGTTCGTTGACCACAATGAAATTGATAGTTTCTTCTGGAGGGTCAAACTCAGGTGGAGTAGAGGGCCTCCGAGCTTGGCGGGTCATGCGTCGCAGATCGGTCAGTAGGGGCTGAGCATGCCCCGACTGAACTCGAGTCTTGTATGCCGACCGTGTGATGGCCGGTTCTCGACAGTTTTGGGACTATGGCTTCTAAGTGGCCTGATCAATCCCTGTGACAGTGACAACTGTACAGTATTCTCGGACTTCATCCTCAGCCTCTGTGATCTGAAGAGGGTAAAAGGGACTTTGAGGAAGGAGGTCATCAGGGCTGGTAACGTCGACTGTTCTGGAAGTCCTTCTCGTCAGGATCTACAGGCTTCTGAATTTCTTGATTTTGAGGCTGCGGTGGTCCTCTCTTCAGAATTGGAGTGGGACCTAGGTTGGCCCACCTTTCTAGAGCATGAAAGGGCAGCGTTCATCAGATGGGGCAAGGGGTGTGGTCTCAAGATAGAGGCTAACCTGGGCTGCTGTCTTGAAGGTTGTAAGACTTCATCTGCCAACAGGCCGTTGCCCCGAGCCCTTTGTGGGCTTCAGAGGCATGGCAAACCTGATGGGGTTAGCTCAAGATAGTACACTTACAGAAGACCTTCGAGTACCAGGTCTCAAGATGCTTGCTAGAGGGAGGAGGAGCAAATGAAGAAGGGATCGGCTGGTGACGGTTCCTAAGTCAGGAACGGGGAGCGGTCTGAGAGGGTGGCATTTGGACTCCCCTAGAAGTAGTATTCCGATTGACCTGGGGGTCAACCAGGGCTCGAGCAACTATTCTTGCCTTAAGGGGCAGAGGACTGCAAGCATGTGTCTGTGAGGGACCGAGTAAGAGCCCGTCTCTCATAGGGTGCACTCGTGTGTGTTGAGAGGGAGGAGGAGGTGGACGTCTTCCGTGTGTTCGAGTCAGCGCAGGAATGGTGTTGCCCCAAACGGTGTGATGCATATGCACAACGCATATAGGGTTTGACCCAAGGAGACCTAATCCTGGACACAAACTCAAGGCAGCATAAGGGTTGCCCCGAGGTGTGGCTCGAGTGGATGACCCATGAGCCTTTGGGTGTGTGCGAGAGGTAGAGGCCCCAGGGTCTTTGCCTCAGTGTGTCAAGCCTCTAGGCATAGAGACTCGAGGTGGTGCAAGAATGAGGGGGCAGTCCTTGCGACGACCCACAGGAGCGACGACAATCTGTTTGCCTTTCGCAATAGCAGACAGGGCAGCCTTTTGGTGTACCTCAGCAATATGAATGACAAGAGACTTGCCAGTAGCGGGGTGCATGCGGTGACTAGTAGCAGATGTGCTACCGACGGAAAGGGCTTTGACGGGAGTTCCACCAGAGCTAGGAAATGGGGAGTTAAGGACCTGTAAGTCCCTTATCACAACGATCCAAGATAGAACTTGGGAGCCATACTCTAAGTCCCGACGCAGAAGGAGAGTTGGGAATGAAGCTTGTGGAGCTTGTTTCCTAGGGATAGTCGCGAATGCAGGGATCAGAAAATCCCCGATTCGGATAAACGGGTTAAGGAACCCAGAAGCCATGAAATGCAATGCATAAAAAGAAAGGAGAAACTGATCAAACAAGAGCGATCCGACAAAGGGGAAGTAAGTCCCCAATGGAGTCGCCAAACTGGTCGGATGCCTCGATCTTTCCCCTGGATCAAAGTGATCTGGTGGCACATATCTCGTGTTTATTAAAACACCCAGGACCTGTGACCGCTGTCTCGAGAACCTTGTTCACATAACAAGGGCAGGTACCCCGACTTGTTAGAGAGGAATTTCGATGTGAGGTGGGGACAAACCTCACCTGGGTCAATGACCTACTTAGGCTGACTCGCGCGGGTGCCCTCTTAGATCATGATGGAAAGCCCCCCAGTTCTTCAACTGGTCCGAGATCGCCTCCCTTGACTTATAATCTATTGTTTTCTGCAAAGCACTCACATGGTTAATTTGCAAGACAAGTGGGCCAAGGGACCCAACCTTGTCTTTGGGCGAACGTACACAGGCGTGCACATTCAAATGGCAAAAGGGAAGATGAGAATTTAAGGGGATAAAGAAGAAGAATAGAATGAGGGGAGAAAAGAAGAAAGCTCGACAGGGTGGCTAGACAAACACAGTGGCTGGATTAATACGGTGACCGACTTAGGGTGGTAGCAAGACAGACACGGTAATTCAGACCGGCGCGACAGCAATATTACTCGAAACCAAGGTGACATCGACCAATCTGGCATGATGGTCAATCTGGTGTGACAGCAAAATGGGCATGATAACTCTGACCAACATGACGACAATACTCCTAGACAACCAGACCGTCACAAGGGTGTTTGACTAGACCCATCCCCTTGTCATGCAAAAGAGGAAGAAGAAGAGAGAAGAGAAGAGAGCAATGAGAAAGAGAAAGAAAGAGAGAAAAAGGAGAGAGATGAGAAGGGAAGAGAGAGATGAGAAAGAAGAAATAGAAAGAGAATCATGGACGACGTTGAGGTGTCACCATCCCTAGCAGTGGGAGAAAAGGGATGACATTGAGGCAGCGCCGTCCATGACAAGAGAGAGAAAATGCTGAGGTCCATAGACGATGTTGAACATCTCCTCTCATGACACGAGAGAGAAGGTGCAGACGTTCATGGACGGTGCTGAGCCTCGCCATTTACGATAGGAGAGAGAAAAACAAAAAGAGTTTGTGGACAGTGATGAGCATCGCCGTTTGCGATAGGAGAGAGAAAACTAGAAAGTGTTCATGGACAACGATGAGCATCGCCGTCTGTGACATAGGTTCTGGAACTGAGACAGAAGCTCGACCCTCCACTCGGGTTAAGGCTCGGCTCATTGTGCACGCTCCAGGAAAGTGTCACGCATGACGATGACTAACGTTATGCATGAACTATGAGAGAGAGAAAGGAAAGTATAGAAAGAGTAAGGAAGGAAAATAGAGAGAGAATGAAAGTGAACAGTGAGAGATAGGAAAGAAGAGAGAGAACAAGGAAAGTGAAGAGAGAGATTGGGAAAGTCAGAGAAGAGAGTAGGAACGAGAGAGAAAGAAGTTAGGAAAGAAAACGAATAAATAAGGAAAGAAAAGAGAGAACACTCACAGCATTGACACTGCCATATGTTTTAGAGAGAGAAGTTCATGCACGACACTGCCATCGTCAGGCATGTTCAGGGGGAAGACTGAACCAGAGAGAATGATAGAGAGAGTGCAGGAAAAAGAAGAAGGAAAAGAAGAAGAGAGAGAAGAAAGAAAAAGGGGGAAGAGAGAGGCATGCACGACACTGCCACTGCCGTGCATGTCCTCAAAGAAGAAGAGAGAATAGCAAAGAGAGAGAAGAAGAAAGAAAAATAAAAAGAAATAAGAAGAGAGAGAAAGGAGAAGAAAAGAAAGAGCAAGGGAGAGAAAGAAAGACAGAAAGAGAAGAGAGAAAGATGAATGAAAGAGAATTACCTTAGGGGAGGGGTACCAACGTTAATTCTTCTCTCTCCTCTCTCTCTAAGATGTGCCTCCAAAATCAAAGTAAAAACCTAATTTTTATAGATGTGAATGAAGGTCCTTGTACAATGATTTTAACATGTATTTATAGACTTGGGCATGAAACATGGGTAGATACCCAAAACTTGACCTAATTCCTAAAAAATACAATTTATTGGAATTAAAGAAAATAACCAAAATGGGTGCAAAATTATGGATTTGATTCTACCTAACAATTATGGAAATACAAAAACAGTCCCTACTGGAAACATGAGACGTGCTTGATCTCCCTTGATTGATCCAAAGTTGCTCCGGCACCCGTACGACCAAACGATGATCACTCATGTGTTGAGCTTGACATAACGATCATTTTGATACTAATTTCAACCCATGAATCACACTCTAAAGCCATGATAACATAACTTGAAATTTTCTTGATGTTTTTCCATAGTTTCTTCGTTGAATTGCATTGAGCATGCCGTCACGACCATGTAGAAAAAAATGGGATGCGATTTGGTGCCCGAACGAAGATTTTACAATCCTGGGTTTTGGCCCTAATTTGGGATTCCAGTGGCTGGGATTCTGCAGTGTCTTTGACTTTATCGTATGTGAAATCCAATCGTTCATCGCGCATGGGATTTGAACCAGTGATAGCCCCAAACCTTATGCACGCGATTCAACTGGTTTTGCATCAATCAAGATCGCAAGCGTCCTGATATGGCCACTCAAGTGGGTCGATGTACTGCTGAAATTCTGGAACTTGCGCCTTCGAATCACGAACTTCTCTCTAGTCTTTTTCCCTGCTCGGACATCGTCACGAGACGTGCCACGTAGACGAACACCGTCCAACAAGTTTGAGAGCTATCCGACTTCAGACGAGTGAGATATGAGTCTCAAAATTTGATTTTTGTGATGTCCCTGGTAATGGAAATTGGTTGCAGGGTGGCCGCATGAGAATAGTGTGCGGCCTCTCCCGTTTCGATCTTTTACCCATAACTTTATCTTAGAGTGTCCGTTTAAGTCAAAATTTGACCCCAAAGGATTTTTTACTGTGTCAGATCCAATGAAAGTGGCCCATAGCCATTTGATGCTATGAAAATAGAGTTCCAGTTATAGGGGTTCGTTTCAGGATGTTAAAGGCTGATTCTGTCGAAAACGTTTCTTCGTCTGCACTGCCATAGACATGTCAGAATGCAACAAAACTTTGTAGGTGGCCTTTTAAAGTCCTTAGAAAGATCCGGAACTCTTATGGGGCCATTCTAAGACTGTTAGAAATTTCACTGTATATCTGGCTTTATTGACCGACCTCTCTTTCATTCTGCATTGGGGACCTACAATGCTGAAAAATTTCTTCAAACAGACCTGTCTTCCCGTCTTCATGCGATCACAAACAGACACACGTTAATGTACAAGACAAGTGGGTCGAAAGACCTCACTTTGTCTTTAAGAGAATGCACACGAGGTGTACATCAGAGGGTAGAATAAAGAGACGGATACCAGTTTGATTTCCATCTGGTCTTCTAGATGAAGAAAATAATAAAGTAAAAGGGGGGGGGGGGGGGGTAGGGTGTCAGAAAATGAAAGACTAATAAGATTTTCAACTAGTATTTCTAATACAAGAAAGATGAACACTTGGGGGCTGGTCTGCTTTCACCCAGTCCTCCAAGGAAATAAAGAAAGGAGGATTTTAAAGACTGGTTTGATTTTCACCCAGTACTTCAAAGTTGAAATATATTTTTTGAAAGAGAAAGAATGAGGGCGAGTTTGCTTTTCACCTAGTGCCTCAAAATGCAAGCAAAGAAAAAAAAAAGGCCGAGAACTTAGTTTAGCTTTCACCCAAATCCTTCTTATGCACATAGTGCAAATAACTTTAGGGGAAAAATAAAAAACGACAGAGAGAAGAATGACATAGGCGATTGCTGACACTGCGGCCTATGTTAGAGGAGAGAGATAAGGTAAGTGATAGAGGCGATAGCCAAAGCTGCCATGTGTGTCAGGAGAGAGTAAGGAGAAGTGGCACAAGTGGCGGCTAAAGCTACCGTGTGTGTCAGAAGAGGAGTGGAGAGATGACACAGACAACGACTAAAGCTACTGTGTGTGTCAAAAGAGGAGTGAAGAGAGGTGACATACGTGGCGACTAAGGCTGCCGTGTGTGTCATACACCGGCGGCGGCTAGGCTACCTTCTGTGTCAAAGAAGTGACATAGGCGGTGGCAAGAGATGTCATCTGTGTCATGAGAGAGAGGAGTGATGACACAGGCAGCGGCTAAAGTTGTTGTGTGTGTTAGAAGAGGAGGGAAAAGAGGTGACATTGACGGCGGCTAAGGCTGCCATGTGTGTCAGAAGAGGAGCAAAGAGAGGTGACACAGGTAGCAGCTAGGGCTACCGTGTGTGTCATACACATGTGATGACTCGACTACCATCTGAGTCAAAGAAGTGACACAAGCGGTGGCAAGAGCTGCCATCTGTGTCATGAGAGAGAGAAGAGTGATGACACAGGCAATGGTTAGAGCTCCCGTCTGCATCATACACAGGCGGTGGTTAAGACTGCCATCTATGTGAGAGGAGAAGGGTGAGAGAAGAGAGAAAGAGATAAAGGAGAAAAACAGTTTACATAGGCGACAGCTAAGGCTACCGTATGTGTAACACACAAGAGAATATTGAAGAGAAAGAGGAGAGAAGAATTTACATAGGCGGCGGCTAAGGCTACCGTCTATGTAACCCACAAGAGTGGAGAGAAGAGAGAGAGGGAAGAAGAAAAAAGGGGAAGGAGATGAGGGCTAACACAGGCGGTGGCTAAGGCTGCCATCTGTATAACATGTTAGAGAAAGGAGAAGAGAGAGAGAAGAGAAGGAGAAAAAAAAATAAGGAGCGGGGTTTACACAGGCGGCAACTAAGGCTACCGTCTGTGTAACGCACCTAAGAATAGAGAGAGAATAGAGAAGAAAGATAGGAGAGAGAAAAGAGAAGAAGGATAGGAGAGAGAAAAGAGAATAAAGCCATAGGAGTGCACCGATACCCGCAAGTATGACCATGTCCACATCACTGCTCTTATGGGGAGAGAGAGGGGGAAGAAGTCACAGGAGATGCATTGAGATCTGCAAGTACAAGCAAGTCCACACTGCACCCTTGTGAGGAGAGAGAGAGAAGTTACAACGGATGCATTAAGACCTACAAGTACGAGCAAGTTCACATTACACCCTTGTAACGAGAGAGAAACATGCAGGGGGAGAATGGAGACAGAGAGAAAGAGAAAAAAGAGAGAAAGAAGAGAGAGAAAGAAGAGAGAGAAAGAATATGAGAGAAAGAAAGTGAAAGAAAAAAGAGACGAGAGAGAAGGGGGAAGAAGAAGAGAGATAAAGAAGAGAGAAAAGAGGAAAGAGAAGAGAGAAAGAAGAGAGAAGAAGGAAGAGGAAACAAGAAGAGAGAGAAAGAAGAGAGAGAAAGAAGAAGAGAAGAGAGGAAGAGAGAAAGAGAAGGAGAGAGAAAGTTATCTTGAAGCTTAAGGGTACCACTCTAATTCTTCTCTCTCCTCTATCTCTTCAAGATGTGACTTAAGCTTTTCAAGCAAAAGAGAATTTTTTATTGATTTTCCCAAGGTTCTTTACAATGAGAATGATACGTGTATAAATAAAAGTGGGGCCCAAACATGGGTGTACACTCAAAAGTTAACCTAATTGTAAAAAATTAAACATTAAAATAATCAAAGAAAACCATCATTTTGCCCCTCACCCTTCAATTCATGAAATTTCATTTCAGTCCTTGTTTTTGCCCTAGAACTCGTGCAATCTTTCAAGGCTGATTCGGGATTGTTCTGATGCTTGTTTGGCCAAAAGATGATTGCTCTCTGTTTGGCTCGGGATGATGATCGTTTTGATACCCATTTCGAGTCATGAATCAGGTTTTTGGGTCATGATCATGCAATGAGAAATTTATGAGAAACTTACGATCTTCAGATCGAAATTACGCTAGTCTCTCGGTATGCTTTCATGATTTCTTCACTGAATTATGATAAGCACGCTGTCATGATAATTGGGTAACAAACACAATCCGATTTCTTGTCCAAACAACCATTTTCCAATTTTGAACTTTTGGTCGAAATCCTAATTCTGGTCAACAGAATTTACAGCAAGTTTGTCGTCCTTGTGTGTTGAATCCAACCGTTCATCACGTGTGAGGTTCGACTCAGATGAAGCCTCAAACCTCGAGCATGTAATGGAACTGGTTTCATGTCAATCCGATGTGTGTGTCATGATATGATTGCTTGATAGAGCTGTGCCCCTACTGGATTTTTTGCAACTTCACTACGAATTAGAAATTCTTCTTTCTAGCATTTCTCCCTGGTCGGGCGACAATGCGGACCATGCCACATTTCAAAACTCTCCAAATGATGAGATGAACATACTCCTAAAATTTGAGCTCGATCCGACTCCAAACGAAGGAGATACAACCTTCCAAAGTTCATTTCGAAGCTATGAAACTCAATTTTCATTAATGGAAACTGGTTCACTAAGGGCGCACGGTAATAGTGTGTGGCTTATCCATTTCAAGTAATTTTTCCATAACTTTGTCTTGGAGCATCCGATCGAGCCGAAAATTGACCTGTAAGGGTTTTCAAACATTTTGGATCCAATGGAGATGGTTCTATAGTCATTTGACACTCAAGTAATAGGGCTATAGTTATAAGGTCTGTTTCAGGGTGCGAGAAGCTATTTTTCCATACCTATTTCTTCGTTTGCACTACCTAAGACTTGTCGGATTGTGACGAAACTTAGTAGGTACTTTATGAAGTCCTTAGGAACATTTCTGATCATTCTTGGGCTATTTCGAGACTGTAAAAAATTTCACTTGTGAATCAGGGTTTTATTGACCTGACTTCTCTTTATTCGTGCCGCATCGGGGATACAAGGGGATGAAAAATGCCTTCAAACAACCAGTTTAGAACTGCCTCCCTTGACTTGTCTTCTCCTCTTCCTGCGATCACACATACACACGTTAATGTACAAGAGAAGTGGGTCAGAAGACCTCACTTTCTCTTTAGGCGAATACACACGGGCGTGAACACCCGAGGGTTGAATAAAGGGAAGGAGACCAATTTGATTTTCACCTGGTCTTCTAGATGAAGAAAAGAAAAAAAAAATAGAAAGGGGGTGTTAGAAAATGAGAGACTAGTATGATTTTCCACTAATCTTTCAAAGACAAGAAGGATGAACAATTTGAGGCTGGTATGCTTTTCACCCAATACTCCAAAGTAATAAAGGAATAGGAATTTTGAAGACTGGTTTGATTTTCACCCAGCACTTCAAAGAAATAAAGAAAGAAGAATTTTGAAGACTAGTTTGATTTTCACTCAGCACTTCAAAGGTGAGATACATTTTGAAAGAGAATTAAGGACTAGTTTGCTTTTCACCTGGTGCCTCATAATACAAAAAGAAAAATAAAGAAAAAAAAGAGGTGGAGGACTTGGTTTGGTTTTTCACCCAAATCCTTCTTTTGCATCACTGCAAAGAACTTTTGGGGAGGAATAGAAAAGAAGAGAGAGGAACATGACACAGACGGCAGCTAATGCTACCGTGTGTGTCAAAGAAAAAGGAAAAGAAGTGACACAGGTGGCAGCTAAAGCTGCCATGTGTGTCAGGGGGAAAGGGAAGAGTGGTGACACAGGCGATGGGTAGAGCTGTTGTGTGTGTCAAAGGAAAAGAAGGGACACACGTGGCGGCTGGTGTTGCTGTCTGTGTTATGAGAGAGAGATGGGTGAAGGAAGAGAGGAAGAAAGAAAAGAGAGTGAGTGAGACTTTTCACAGACGATGGCTAAAGCTACCGTCTGTGTAATAAGTTAAGAGAAGAGAGGAAAGAGTCTTTCACAAGCGACGGCTAAGGCTTCCGTCTATGAAACAAGATAGAGAAGAGAGAGGGAATAGAAGAAGAAGGAGAGAGAGAAGAGTTTTCACAGACGGTGGCTAAATTTGCCGTCTGTGTAACAAGCCAGAGGAGAGAGAAGAGAGAAAGAAGAGAAGAAGAAAGAGAGAGAAGAGTTTTTACAGATGGCGTCTAAAGTTGTCGTCCGTGTAACAAGCCAGAGAAGAGAGAAAAGGGAGAGAAGAGAAGAAGAAAAAGAAATGAGAGAGAAGAGAGAAGAGGGAGAGAAGAGAAGAAGAAAAAGAAAATAGAGAGAAGAGTTTACACACACGGTGGCTAAAGCTGCCATTTGCGTAACAAGCCTGAGAAGAGAGAAGAAAGAGAAAAGAGAAGAAGAAAGAGGAAAGAGAGAAGATTTTACACAGATGGAGGCTAAAGCTGTCATCTACATAACAAGCCAGAGAAGAGAGAGGAGAGACAAGGGAGAGGAGAGAGAAAGGAGAAGAAACCAACAGGGGTGCATCGAGACTCGCAAGTACGAGCAGGTCCATGTCAATACCCCTGTGGAGAGAGAGAAAGCGAGATAAATCCTAGGGGATGCATTAAGACCTGCAAGTACGAGCAGGTCCACGTCACCGTCCTTATGGGGAGAGAGAGAGAGAAATCATAGGGGGTGCATTGAGACCTGCAACTATAGCAAGTCCACACTGCACCCTTGTGAGGAGTGAGCAACAGAAAGGGGGAGAAAGAAAGCAGAGAGAGAAAGAAGAAAGAGAAAATGAAGGAGAGAGAAAGAGAAGAAGAGAGAGAAATGAGAGGAAGATAGAAGAGAGAGAAAGAAGAAGAGAGAAAGGGAGGAAGAGAGAAAGATAAGAGATGAAGAGAGAAGAGAGAGAAAGAAAGGGAAGAAAGAAGAGAGAGAAAGATAAGAGAGGAAGAGAGAAGAGAGAGAAAGAAAGAAGGGGAAGAAATAAGAGAGAGAAATAAGAAGAGAGAAAAGGGAGGAAGAGAGAGAAAGAAAAGAGAGGAAGAGAGAAGAGAGAGAAAGAAAGAAAGGGAAGAAAGAAGAGAGAAAAAGGAGAGAGAAAAGGAGAAGAGAGAAAGATTACCTTAGCTGATTGAGGTGAGGGGTACCACTCAAAATCTTCTCTCTCCTCTCTCTGCTTCTCTCAAATGTGTCAACAATTCAAGCGAAAATGGGAATTTTATTAATTGAAAGTTGGCCCTTTACATGGAGATGTGTGCGTGTATATATAAAGGTGTACACTCAAACGTTGACCTAATTGCTTGAAATTAAAAATTAAGTAAATTAAAAGAAAATCTAAAAATGGGGGCAAAATGATGATTTTGCCTTTGCACCCACAATTTACAAAATTCCAAATTGCTCCCTGCCATTGCCACTTTTGTGTGCAAACTTTTTATGGCTGATTCAGGGCTTTTCTGGCCACCGTTTAGTGAAAATAATACTGTTTTCTTAATGTACTCGAGAAGACGATCATTCTAATACTCATTTCGATCTATGGATCGAGTTTTTAGAGCATGATCATGACGTGGTAAAAACATGGGAATCGTGTAATCTTAGATCTAAGATTCAACCCATTTCTTAATGCTTTCTTTGGTTTCTTCATTGTAGCATGTTAAGAGAGTTTCCATGATCGTCCTGCAAGAAGATCAACTCGATTTGATGCCCAGACCACCATTTTCCAAATTTGGAAATTTTAGCGGGAGTTGGGTTTTAGTGACCGAAATTTGCTACTGTTCATGCTTGATTTCTGATGAATCCGGCCATCCATTATGCACGAGGTTCGACCAGGAGGAAGCTCTTGACCTTGCAGTCGTAACGGGTCTGACTTGTATCGATCCGGTAAGCGGATGTCGTGATACGGGTATTTGATCAAAGAGAGGTGTGGCTGGAAATTTCCGGCAACTTTTGGGTTTCTCTGGTGATCGTTTCTCTTCAATTTCTTTCGGCTTAGGCCATGTCATCGTGCATGCCATATATAAAATCGTTCAGGTTGAGACGAACGGGCTCCCAAAATTTGAGTGCGATCCAACCTAGGATGAGGGAGATATGGCCCTTTGAAGTTTGCCCCAAAAATGGTTAAGCACAGAGTCCATTAATGGAAAATGGTTAGCCAAGGGTGCACCGTAATAGTGTGCGGCCTATCCCTTTTGAGTAAGTAGGCCGTAACTCTCTCCAGAAGCGTTGGAAGCTGCCGAAAATTGGTACCCAATGGTTTTCAACTGTTCTGAATCCAATGGAGATGGTCTTGAGTCCATTTGACTCATCGATAATGTTGTTGTAATTTGAAGTGCATTTTCAGGACGATAGAAGCTGATTTCTAAAAAATTGTTTCTTCATCTACGCTGCTTTTGACTTATCGGATTGCGATGAAACTTGACAGGTGTTCTTTGGAGACCCTTAGCCATATATTTGCACATTTTTGGGTCATTCTAGGATTGACAAAAATTTCACTTACAGATCGATGCTTATTGTCCTACTGCTATTGTGCTCTCTCCTTATTCTGCATCGGGGATATTAGTGATGAAAAATGCCTTCAAATAGCTTGCCTTGCCAAATGTTATGATTTGACAAAAGTTAGAAGGACAACATTCAAAAAATTACCCTTGGAATTTAATTTTCTTCCTGGCCACCGGATCACACGAACACAGAAGGAGTACTCGTGCGAAGGTCCTTCCCTTAGGGATGACCAAGGTCTTCAGACGGCTAGTTGCATTTGTCACAGATCCATTTGTGGAGACTTTGGGGGAGAAGGGACATTGAGGGATATGATCGAAGTCCTCACCCTTGTTGGACGTACATGATGCTTTTAAAATCCTCACCTTTGTTGGACGTACTTGTGATTCTAACAGTTGGGGATTTTTTGTGGACCAAGTCGGTCAAAATCGTGCCTGTCTAGCTGTTGAATGCCATTCCTAAGGGCATTCTTCCCGTTCAGTCAGATTTTTGTTTTTTTTTTTTTTTTTTTTTTTTTGTGTTTATCTTGGATAGACAGCCAAAGAGCCTTTGGTCGACCAGGTTAGTTGTCACGACCCTGCCCTCGACCGCCTAACCTTCCATGACAGAGGGAAATCGAATACGGGTTCGTGATCCCAAAGTAGTGTTTGTCACTCAAGTAGGAGTAGACTCAATGTATATTTCTCGGTAATCAAGCAAACAAGGAAAATAAATGCTTACATAAGCCTAGGAATTAAAACTTGGCAAACCCATTCACCTAAACGTTGTTACATTACATTACATCCCAAAAGTAGTACAATAGAGTTCAGGGCAAAGGACCCAAAGTTACAGATTTTAAAGAAAATAGTACAATCAGGGCTAAGAGCCCGACTACCTACAAGATCTAAAACTCCTCCTCAGAGTGGTCGCCTTGATCCTTAGCTGCAATCGGCACTCCCAACTCTGACCCTATCACTCTCAGTCTCGATGGAGGGAAAAATAGTGGAATAAACAAGTCTACCCATGTGCAATAAACAATTTATTTAACTGTAGCAAGTTGCAGTGTATTAGTCATGTGTAATGATCATCATATCAATGCATCAATTATAGACATGATATCCAAATTGCAATCATCAGGTAGTCATTATAGGTACAGGAAATCACAGTCACAATTCATTCATTACACACTCACTCTCTCGTCCACCTACTCCCATAGTAGAAGCCCTATCCGTCAGGCCAAGCCAATCTTGTTGCTTAGGACTTTTACCATCCCACAGGAGGGAGGATAATGACAAGTGGGGTAATCCACTTCGTAATACCCTCAACTCATGCACATGGTCCCCAACGCACATTGAGGGTTCGATAGGCCCTTACCTTGCAAGGCATCAATCAATCACATATATCATCTCATGAATCTCAGGGAGCAACATGCCAACATTACTCTCTCGGTATATCAATCTCCACTACCGATGGGTGTCCCATTGCGTAGTGGCCAGTATCAATAAAGCAGTGGTCAGTCTCACATGATATAACAAAACAGTGCCCATTACCAATGGGTATCCCATTGAGTAGTGGTCATCATTCAGGCCTCTTCTCATGCTTGAGCATTCGATTCATTCTGGCCAATTCAATGCATTATAACAGATAAATCACATTCTCATTATAACAAATAAATCACATTCTCATTATAACAATATGACATTTAGCACAAAGCACCCATCACATAGGCTATCATAGAGTACTTACACATGGATATCATTAACGCCATTTTGGCACTTATCGTGAAACTTTCATCATGAAGTTATCACATTTATATTGCACTTATCAAGTCCTCACCAAACGGGGACTCGGTCAAAGAAGGGGACCTGGAGGCTTCTACGCATTCCATCTTCCCAAGTATGGCTTGCATCATTTCCTCAAATTTGTTCCCCCACTCCTCCTTAGCGTCGTCCGGGTTATTGATCACCACGACACAGACTATCTCTTCTGGAGGGTCAGAATCTGACGGGACAGTGGACTACTGAGGTCGGCGAGTGGTGCATGGCAAGTCAATTTGGAGGGGTTCAGCCTACCCTGCCTGGACTCAAGCCTTGTATGCCGATCTCGTGAGGACCGGTTCTTGATGGTCTTGGGACCGTGGCTTCTGATTAGTGACGACGCAACAATACTCTTAGACCCGGTCAGGCTCTAGAGTTTGGAGAGGGAAGAAGGGGTTATGAGGCAGGAGGTCATCAAAGGTGGTGGCCTCAACTGCCTTGGAGGCTTCTTTGGTCAGGATCTGAAGACCTCTTTTCTGCTTAACCCTGAGCCGGCTGTGGATTTCACTCCAGAACCGGTCTTGAGACTTGGACTGCCCACCTTCTCCAAACATATAGGGTCTGTGTTTATGAGCTAGAGCAGGGAGTTGGGTTCAAGGACGAAAGGCAGCTTGGGTTTTTTCCTTGGAGGCTAGAGACCTCTGTCTGACATCAGGCCATTGCCTTGAGTTCCTTTGTGGGGCCCATGTGCAAGGCTAACCTGAGGCTGGCTCAAGATGGCACTCTTAGGGAAGACTTTTGAGTACCAGGGCTCGAGGTGTTTGCCTGGTGTCGGGCGAGCGATAGAGGAGGAGCTGGCTCATGACTCCGTTTGAGTTGAAGTCGGGAAGGAACCTGCCAAGACAATGCGTGTGCACCTTTAGTGTTAGCTGTTCGGGTGACTTGGGGGTTAACTGGGCTCGGTCAATGAGTCCGACTTGAGGAGGTCAAGACCCACGAACTTGTGTCTGTGAGGGATGAGGTAGACACCCACCTCTCACAGGCTGAAGTTGTGTGTGCTGGGAGGGAGGATGGAGTGGTCGACCCTCATGTGCTCGAGGTGGCGTAGAGCTAGTGCTTCCTCGGGTTGTGGAAGGAAAATGCATGGCGCATGCAGGGTTTGGCCCGAGAAGGCCTAGCCTTTGATGTGAGCTCAAGGCAACGTGAGGGTTGCCCCAAGCTATGGCTCGAGTGGATGAACCATGAGCCCTTGAGTATGTGCGAGGGGTGGAGATCTCATGACCTTCACCTCTATGCGTCGATTCTCCATGTGGGAAGGTCTAGGTGATGACAGAGCATAAGGGGTTTCCTTTTAGCCAACCTCAAGAGTGACGAAAATATGACTGGCAGTAGACTTGCCAAAAGCAGGGTGCGCAGCAGAAGGTGTGCTACCCATGCAAGGGGCCTTGGTGGTGAGTCCACCAGTACGAGAAAGAGAGGAGGCAGGGACCTTTAAGTCCCCTCTCATGCCAATCCAGGTGAGAACCTGGGAGCCGGACCATGAGTCCTGACTCAGAAGGAGGGTGGGGAAGGAGTCATGCGCAGCTTGCTTCCCCACTACAGTCATGAGTGCGGGGATAAGGAAATCCCCGATCGGGATAAACGGGTTGAACAACCCAGATGTCATAGAAATAAGTGCAGAAAGTAAAAGAGGATACTGGGAACCGATTAAGGGGTAATTAGTCCCCAATGGAGTCGTCAAGCTGGTTAGGTGCCTCGATCTCACCTTCCGAATCTAGATGATCTGGTGGGACTTACCTCTGATTTCTGGTGAACCCGGGGTTTGAGATTGTTCTCTCAGAACCTTGCTCGAGAGCAAGGACAGGTATACCAACCAATTAGAGAGGAATTTTAAGTGGGTTCGGGACTTACTCGGGCTGACTCACATGAGAACCCACTTAGATCACGAAGAAAGACCCAACTGCTTTAGGTGGTTCGCAATTTCCTCCCTTGACCTGCAATCCTCTTATTTTCTAGACAACACTTCTATAGTTAATTTGTAAGACAAGTGGGTTAAAGAGACCCACGTACGTTCATGTGAGAGCATGATGAAACGTAAATTTTTAGATAAAGATAGAAAAGCGAAGAAAAACTCGACGTAGAGGCGAAGCTAACTTGACATCCGAACAATTATCGACTCGGAGTGGTATCAAGATGAGCATGGTCCTCAAGTCTAGCACGACGGCAATACTACTCAAAACCGAGACCGAGATGGTGGTGCTAAGCTAAATCAACCCTCAGTCAAGTTAGAATAGAAAAGGATGAAAAGAACAGAGAGAGACGGCAGAGGAAGGAAAATTTAGATAGCAATGGGCATTACCGTTGGCAGCACAAGGAGGTGACTAGTCCCTAGTAAACAATGATGGCTTCTAATGAGACGCACGACGAAAACTTCTCTTAGGTCTCATGGTGATTACTTCTCGTAGGGAGAACGACGATGGGCGCAAGGAGGCGCGGGAGAAGCTAGCGCACAACGACGAGTATTGCCTCGACCCTTTGTGGACGGTGATGGGTATTGTCGTCTGCAACGGTCACGTGACAGGGTGATGCCCCTGTGGGCGGCGATAGGCTTCGTTACGTATCCTTCGCCGAGGCTCTTAAGATACGTCTGTAAACAGCGATGAGTAGTGTCATCCGTAGACCTCGCAAAAGAGATAGAACATAGATAGAAAGAGACACGGGCATGAAACTGCCATCGTCATGCGCGACTTCTGAGGCTACCAGAGAGGCATGCATGGCACTGCCCCTGCCGTGCATGGCCGTTGAGGAGAGCTCAGATGGAGAAGAAGAAGAAGAAAGAGAGAAAAGAGGAGAGAGAGAGAGAGAAGAAAAGAAAAGGAAGAGAGAAGGTTTACTTCAAACCTAGGGGTACCGGTCAAAAGTTTATCTCACCTCAGTCTCTCTCTCAAGTGTGACACAATAGTGGGAAGAAAGAGAAACTATATTCAGTAAAAACTCTCTCTTTTGCGAGGAGATGGATCATGTGTGTGTGGTCTTTTTTCTACGTACAATGCTGATACGTATATATAGAAAATGCCCCAAACATGGGTGGATGATCAAAATTAACCACAATTGCTGAAAATTAAGATTAAATTGAATTAAAATAAATTAGAAAATAGGGTGAAAAATGATAGATTTGTCCCTTCCTAACAATTCATGAAATTTCATAATAGTCCCTGTGTTGCCCTAAAACTTGTGTGATCTTGCATGGATGATTCGGGGTGGTTTTGACGCTCGATTGATCATAAGATAATTGTTTTCTTGTAGGGCTCAGCGTGGCGATCGATTTGATACCAACGTGGCGATCGATTTGATACCAACTTCGAGCCATGGATCGTGTTTTTAGTGCACGATCATGTGACTTGAAATTTGAGTGGATCTTGAAACTTTGAATCGATAGTGTACTCATTCCTTGATGTTTTTCAGTGATTTCTTCACTGAACTACACTAAGCATGACATTACGATCACGAGGCAACAAACGCCGCTCGATTCTGTGCCCCGAACGAAGATTTTACAACTTTAGAATATCGACCGGAATATGGAATTTCGACGACAGAATTTGCAATCACTTCGTCGGCTTCGTGTGAAGAATCCAACCATTCATATTGTACAGGGTTCGAGTCAGTGATAGCCCGAGACCTTACGTCAGTTAATGGAATTGGTCTCGTGCCGATCGGGCTCACGAGCGGCGTGATGCAGCCGCTTGAGCAAGATACGATGTAGCTGAATTTCCTGCACTTTCTTCATGAATCAACAACTTCCCTCTAGCTTTTCTTCGTGCTCGATTGTCGTCACGGGGTGTACCACATATCAAATCGCTCAACTTGACTAGACGAACATGCTCACCAAATATAAACATGATCCGACTTGGGGCAAGTGATATATGATTGTCGAAAGTCACTATCGTGACTGTCCCTTCCATGGCGTGGAGTTGTAGGGTGGCCGCACGAGAATAGCGTGTGGCCCTTCTTGTTTCAAGCTTTTGCCTATAACTTCTTCTTAGAGTGTCTGTTCGAGCTGAAATTTGACCTCTAATTCAACTGTTTCGGTTTCAATGGTGGTAGTTTCACATAAAATTGAGACATCGAAAATGTAGCTTTAGTTATAGGGTCCGTTACAGGGTGCTAGAGGCCGATTTTTTGGAACTGTTCTCGGTCTGCACTGCCTTAGACATATCAAAATGTAAAGAAACTTGGCAGGAGACTTTTGAGAAACCTCATGAAGATCTTGACTAGTTCTAGGGCTATTTTGAGACTGTTGGAATTTCCACTGTTTGCTCGGCTTTTATTGAGCGAGGGCCCCATGTTTATGAAAAATACCTTTCAACAGTCACTCCCAACCCTGCCAAGAAACCTAGGCATCTTGTCCAGGGTATAGAAAATATATGGTGCCCATATCATCAGGTATGGGGCCATGAGCACGCAGAATGCTCTGGGTTCGAAGCAACAGTCACCGAGAAGCTACAGAAAGGCCACATTGTCTGTGTCGTTCTCCTTGAATGCTTCCAAGCCATAATTCCTGTCCAAGAGAATGTCTCACTACAGGTCCCTTATGAGCCTACACTAGACCCTTCAGAGCCCTGGACTTCTCAGCCCTGGGAAGTGTACCATGGACGAAGGAGGCGAAAGTCCCTAAAGCATGAGGCAGTCCACCAAGCCAGGGCTACTCATTAGCTCGATAAGATGAACCAAACACTGCCCAAGGGATCCAAAAGGAGATGAGCCTCTAGTCAAGGAGGAATTCCTCAAGCCTTCCCCCACTGTCGACCTTATGGGACTTCATCCCGGGCACAACTCGCCTTATCCCTTTGTCCAATCAAATGGACGTTCCTGGGTCATCAGCTGCTCAGGATTCATCCAATATGGGTGACAACGCTAAAATCACCCCACAACGGTCAGAGCAGGGGCAAGACCTAAAATACCCCCTGCACACGTCCAATTCTGGCGACGACGTAAAAAGCTGCCCAGGACATTCTAACTCCACTTTTTCTTCTTCTCCTCCCTCCTCTTCTATTTCTTTTAGAGGTGCATTTTGGCAGTGCCCAGACTACGACACTCTAAATAGAGAGCTGGAGGGCACCAACATCAACAAATCGTAGTGGAAGCACCTAAGAAAGATGCTGGTCCAAGTGGCTGGATTCTTGTCAGTCTCTGATGCCCTAACAGCCCAAGCCAAGTCCAAGCCATCTTCAAGTTCCTGTTCCAAGGAGGCGTCACATATGGTGCAGATCTTGGAAGTACCATCCAGCAAGGGGCAAGTGAGCCTAAGATCGGGGAAGAAGCTACAGCCCACACCTCAAAAGCTCAAGGTCCTCATGTTTCCTGGTCCTTCACTTTTCCCTAAACCTCAACCTTAAACCTCTACACCCCATCAACCCAGACCTCACCTGCCAAACAACAAAGTCAGCCAGTGTCACAAACCAAAACTCAACCAAAACCTGCTCCTAAACCTATCCTACCACCCAAACCAGTGACTGGATCAGAAACACATAAGGCTAATGAGGATTAGGTGAAATATGGCGTAATTGGGCATTTGAAAAAGCTTACAGCACTTCTAAGCATCTATGACGCCCTTATGCTGTTTAGATACTACCGTATGGCCCTGGTTCAAGCCCTTTCTATCCCAAAAGCATACGAGACTGAAGTAGAGCCTATTGACGTGGACCCAGCCATCCTAGGTGGGTGCTTGGCAATAACCTTTTCTGAAGATGACCTACAGTTGGGAGGCAAATTTCACAATCTCCCCCTCTTCGTGAATGGTTAATTACACGCCTGCCCTATCAACCGGATTATGCTGGATGGAGGGTCAGCAGTCAAACTGATCCCAAGATGGATCATTACCAGATTGGGATTAGGATCTGACAACCTCACTCCTACCCACATCACTGTGTAACGGTTCAACCAATCAGGAGAAAAGCTGACTGGGACAGTTCGTCTTCGCCTCAAGATCGATGACCTAAATGACTACGCCCAATTTAACATAATCAACACTGATACATCTTACAATGTCTTGCTCAGCTGCCCTTGGCTTCATGATCAAGGGGTGGTCCCTTCCACGCTCCACCAATGCTTCAAGTACATTCGAGATGGGAGACAAAACACGGTCTATGCTGATAAGAGACTGTTCCCTATAGCCAAGACTCACTATGCTGACGCTATGTACTATTTCACAGACCTTTCAGCACCAGAAAGGCCAAAGGATGATGATTGGAAGCTTGTGAGAGAGACAAGACCCTCGTCTCATGAGGATGTTGAAGACCTTTGACGAATGATTACAGAAATGTTCAAGAAGAGGAAAAACAAGGCAATATCCTCCCCTTGAATCCTATCTACCCAAGTATACCTTGCCACCTCTCCGAGGTCATGGTGTCGTCTTCGGAAGATGAAGCCTCTAGCTCTTCTTCTAATATGTCAAAACAAAATGATGAGCTAGAAGGAACTCCTAAGGCTGAGGAAACCCTAGACGTAGACCTTTCAGCAGCGAGGGTCACCTACATGCCGGACCAGCAAAAGGTCCTACATGTCCCCATTGCTCTTCTAGAAGTAGAACTAGCATACCAACCACCAAAGAAGGTACTCCAAATCCCGTCCTTCTTTAACAAGGAGATCACTAGCAGCCAAAAGAAGGTCTTACACTTCTCAAGGGCTCTCTAAGAAGTACAGGTGGACAAGAGTCAACCCTCCGGCTCTCAGGAACAAGACCCCATGGTAGAGCTGAGAAGTGAGGTTCATAACCTCTGGAATGAATTGGAAGTTATGTACGTCGTTTCAAAACACTTGAAGGAGTTTGTCCTTGAGACTAAGACCTATGACAATCTCAAAAGCAATGCCCCCTATCAATGAACGATACCTCAAGAAGTATTATCCTTGATGTGCTATCAAAATGCGGTGCATGCAGTAAAAAGAAAGAAATAGAAAAGAAAAAATAGCAACCCAACTCAAGAAATTCATTTCTTTTATTGCAAAAACCCATTATCAGGGAGGTTATAGATATAGTATCAACAATTGCTCTTGTTTCAGAGAAAAAGAGGATGTTCATGCTGAAGTGTTACTCTTGCTTCCAAGGGGGACCAACCAATTCCGAGTCAGCTTCAATTCATCTAACGAAGTACGACTGGTTTCCGGAAGAGGGAAGAAGTACTCTGATCGACTTTATCAGGCATACAAAGCGGACTTACTTGGCAAGGAGCTGGCCTATGATGGATTCACTTCCTCCAAAACATCATGGAATTCATTGTTGTGTTAGAGGACTTGGCTTCCAACATAACACAGTGACTGGGCCTTCTCGTTTGCCATCACTCTAGGCCCCCATGGTCATCGCCATATGCAACCCAACACCGTGCGCAACCATCACCGTGCGTAACTCAATGCCGCATTCTACCATCACCGCAGGCAGGTCAACACTACCCGTGACCATTGCCGCAAGCGGCATGCTACAAAGCATGGTTGTCACTGCGAGAAGCTTAACATCGTGCGGAGGCAGAAGTTTATGTGACTTAATGTCGGGCATGCCCTTATAGTGCTCTGGTTCCCACCATCCCCAATTCTCAGGGGACATTAATCCTTGCGCCTCTTCGGTTTCTCTAACTATCGCCCCTCGGTTATGGTCAACGTTCTCGCAGCCTTTCGCCGCCCCGACAATCCTTCGGATTTCACTGAAAACACTTCTCCAAAAGCTTCTCTGTCCACCGGGAACCCCCTTCTGACCCTGTTCTTTCCCATTACTGACTACCGGGAATATCAGGAAACCACCAGAATTCCTATAGAAGCTCCCCTGTGACCCTGTGGGCTTCCCTTCTTCCTTCCTCGCACTCCTCTATTTTCCAAAGAAAAAGATCGAAGAGTTTCCAACACGGCCACTGTCCCTTCTACTCCCCTGCTGCTGAACGCAAGACCGTCAGAGTCCCCTGACCTCTCTACAACCTGCTGGCAAACATAGAACTATCGAAAAATTACCGCAACTCCGGCAAAGTACCACTGTGACCCTTGCAGTTTTGTCAGAGTCTCGGTGAAGCCCTGTGAAGCTCCCTGTTCCCTACTTAGAAGGTCTCAGCACTCTCTGATGAAGTTCGCAAGCGCTCTACGAAGGCTCACAACTCGCTGAAGTTTACTATAAAACTCTTGAATGCCCTCACACTTTGCATTTTGGCCAGGAACCTCTTGTCAGAAGTCTCTTGATGAAAGCTCTGGCTCTCTCTAAATACTCTCTTCACTGTTTTACCTTTTTGTAAAACAGTAAAATGGGGTTTTACCCCCTTTTATACTCAGCAGTACCACAAAGTGCCCCTCACAAGTTCAAAATGATGCCCCACTCTGTCCAGGCCGAGGTGGGTCAAGCCTGAGGCTCGAATATGAGTCGTTGCCACCCTTGCCTCATGAACCTGCTGCAATCTATTGCTATTATTGTTCCTTAACACCGTGTGCTTCAGCAAGGAGGTAACGCCGCATGCTTCACCAAGGAGCTAACGTTCCACGCATCACCAGAAGCTATCGCCAGGCACTTCACCAGAAGCTATCGTCACGCGCTTAACCAGAAGTTATCATCGTGTGCTTCACCAGAAGCTAACATTAACGCTTCGTATAGGAGCTAATGCTGTGTGCTTCACCAAGGAGCTAATGTCACGCGCTTCACCAAAGGTTATCGATGCACACTTCACAAGGAACGTCGCGCGCTTCACCAGGGCTTAATGTCATGCATGCGTCATCTGAACCAAACCTCACGCGCATCATCCAAAACTTAGCGTTGTGCGTATGCTATGGCACTCCCATCTGGATTACCATTCTGCATCCCCAGGGAGTTCATTCCCAGCACCATAGTCCTCACTCCTCAGGGAGTCAAGTCTCCAATTATGACTCTACTCCATGTGGAGTCACATTCCCTTGCCCCTGCAACGGTCTAGGTGCACGACCCTAAACTGCATGGTCCAAACTATATGACCTTAAACTGTAGTGGAGGTCTAGTCGCACGACCTTAAATTGCACCGTCCTCGTTGCATGACTCTAATCTGCATGACCATGGACCAGCTGTATGACCTTAAACTATAGCGCATGTCCTGACCGCATGACGTTAAAAGGCTTAGCACCATGGTCCAAACTATATGACCTTAAACTATAGCAGAGGTCTAGTCACACGACCTTCAACTGCACAGTCCTCGTTGCAGGACTCTAAAATGTATAACCATGGTTCAGTTGTATGACCTTAAATTGTAGCTCACGTCTTGGCCGCATGATGTTAAAAGCCTTAGCACTATGGTCCAAACTACATGACCTTAAACTGCAGCAGAGCTCTAGTTGCACGACCTTAAACTGCATGGTCTTAGCTGCAGGACTTTTAACTACATAGCCATGGTCCTAGCTATAAGACCTTAAAACTGTTACACACATCCTTGTAGCATGACGTTAAGCCATGCGACAAATAGTCCAAGTGCAGGACTTTAAACTGTGAAATGGACACACCTCTTCACCGGGTGTATCTTACCACCATCCCCAATGGGCTTATACCAGTATTCTGGACTAATGGAGCTACATGTAAGACACTGTCTCTCATCCCCAGTAGGAGTCACATCCATATTAAAACTCATTATCCTTAGGAGTTAGGGCCATTCTTACCTTTTTAATCCCTAGTGGGGCACCTGTGCTCTGGCCAGTCATTCTCAGCAGAGGTACATGCATACTATTGCTCATTATCCTCGTGGAGTCATGCTTACCCCTTTAATCCCCTTGGGTCAGTTGCACACCAAGCTATTCTATTCTCAGGAGTTGGGTTACTTTCTCATGAGCCATGGAGTTCCATATTTCACCTTAGGGAGTCATATTTGTCCCCTAATCCCCAATGAAGTCTGCCTCTCCATCTAACCCTCTTGTTGGTAACCATTTTTATCCCCAAGGGAGTTGGATTGCTATTCACAAACTATAACGCATGTCCTTTCCGCATGACGTTAAAAGGCTTAGCACCATGGTCCAAACTCTAAGACCTTAAACTGTAGTGGAGGTCTAGTTGCACGACCTTAAACTGTATGGTCCTAGTTGCATGACTTTAAATTGCATAACCATGGTCCAAGCTATAAGACCTTAAAACCATAGTGCGCGTTCTGGTCGTATAACATTAAACTGATTTGCCCAGGTCCAGGAGGCATGACCTTAAAGATGCCCCCACACATGCGCACATGTCCTTTACGTGCATCTTCACACACGCCTTCCCTAACCAATCCGTTCATGTGCACGCACCACCTTCATCATTTCCCCAGTGAATCCATTCACTTCATCATTGTTATTCATCCCAGTGAGTCTCACCCATGCTCACAAAATGGAAAACCATCTCGTCATCCATACTCGTCGTTAGCTAGTGGGTCACCACTTTTCATCTTCCATTCATACATCTTCCACTTTTCATTGGTAGCCTCATGCCATCTCCCCAAAGTAAGTCAAAACCACCACGTCACTCACTCCATGGCCTCTACAGACTGCCAACCATCCCCACCATGGTCTAGTTGTATGACCTTAAACTGTAGTGCATGTCCTGACCACATGACGATAAAAGGCACTGTACAGGTCTCGAAGGCATGACCTTAAAAACACTTTCTCAAAAAAACAGAGGAAAAAAATAACAGGCATGGTGTATACCTGGATAAGGGTCACCATGAGTTAAAAAGACGGACAGACATGGTCAAGAAACCATAAGTAAAAGAGTTATGTGAAAACAAAAACCTAAGCATGGTGAAAACCCCAATAGGTCACCATGAGAAAAAACGGATGAAAAGGGTGGACATGGCCGTGAGGTCATTAGTAAAAGAGCCAAAAAATAAAGGAGGTTGGTGAAAACCGTCTTTACTGCACCACTTCCCCAACCAAGGTGAAAACCCTCAAAGGGTGCTTGGACTAATAAAGGAGGTTTAAGCAACATCACAACCTCAGTCGACACCCAATTGCCAAACGGGCAAAATTCTGGCTAATGTGGTCCACACAAAATTCTCAGCTGTCAGGATCCAATAAAAAACATAAGATGGCTCACTCGAGAGTGAGAACCTCACAAGATCTCCCAAACATAAAAAGAAAAAAGAGTCCCTGAGGGAAGGGGCAATGAACAATAGATCCCTCAAAATAAAAAAGAGTCATTGAGGGTGAGGACATTGACCAAAAGATCCCTCCAAAATGTTAAAGACCCCCACGAAGGCAAGAAACTCATAATGTCGGGGCGAACCTGCCAAAGACTTCAGGGTGATGCCTCGCCAAAATTCCTCCCTAGCCGACAAGCCCAGGTTTTCGAGACAGGCTAACAAAAATCCCTCGACTAGACCCGACAAGATGAGGGCCCAAAGAGGTACCTTGATTATCAAGAGAAAACCTGATGTAACACCAAACAACACCGACCAAGCACTTGACCGCTAGATAGGCCTGATTCTGAGCAACGAGGTCCACACAAAATCCTCAGCTGCCAAAATCACAAATAGTCCCTTGAGGGTGAGGACTTCTACAAGATCCTGTTGGAAGGTATTTTTCATCAACATGAGGCCACCGCTTAATAAAGACCTAGCAAGTAGTGGAAAATTAAGAAAGTTTCATAACAACCCCATAATTGACCAAGATCTTCATGAGATCTCTCAAGAGTCTCCAGCCAAGTTTTGTTGCATTCTGACATGTCTAAGACAGTGCATACTAAGAAACAATTTCGGCAGAATCGGCATCTAGAACCATCAAACAGACCCCTATAATTAGAGCTACATTTTCAACATCTCAAATTGCTCTGAGACCACCACCATTGGATCTGGCATGATTGATTGAAAACCCTTAGGGGTCAAGTTTCAGCTCAAAAAGACATACCAGGAAGATTTTATAGGCAAAAGAGTGAAAAAGGAGAAGCCGCACGCTATTCCCGTGTGGCCACCCTGTAACACTACACCATTGAAGGGACAGTCACGATCAGTGAATTTCAACCCTCATATCTCACTCGTCCTAAGTCCGATCGTGCATGCTCGTATAGTCAAGACGAGCGATTCGATATGTGGCACGCCTCGTGACGATACCCGAGTGTAAAGAAAAGTTAGAGAGAAATTGCTGATCAGTGAAGAAAGTGCAAGAAATTTAGCAGCATCGTGCCTTCATCGAGTGGACAAATCATGCCGCTCGCGTGCTCGATCGACGTGAGACCAATTCCATTGCAGGAGTAAGGTCTCGGGCCATCTCTGCCTGAACCCCGTACATGAATAACGGTCGAATTTTGCACACAAAGCCGACAAACAGACAAATTTCATTGCCAGAATCTTTGATTCTAACCAAAATTTTGAGCTTGCAAAATCTTCGTTCAGCCACAAAATCGAGCTGTGTTTGGTTCCCCGTAATCGTAGTGGCATGCTCAGTGTAATTCAGTAAAAAGAACCCAGAAAAAAATCAAGGAATGAACACACTATCGATCCAATATTTCAAGATCTACTCAAATTTCAAGTCACATGATTGTGCACCAAAACACAATCCATGGCTCAAAGTTGGTATCAAATTGATCGTCATGCCGAGCCCTACAAGAAAACAATCATCTTATGATCAACTAGGCATCAGAATGACCCTGGATCAGCCATGCAAGATCACGCAAGTCGTAGGGCAACATAGGGACTGTTCCGAAATTCCACAACTTGTTAAGAAGGGACAAATTTTTCATTTTACACCCTATTTTTTAAATTCTTTTAATTAATTTAATCTTAATTTCAGCAATTAGGGTTACTTTTGATCATCCACTCATGTTTGGGGCATACTTCTATATATATGTACAATCATTGTACAAAAAAAAAAAAGAGACAGAGGCATACACACACAAGAGAGAGTTTTTATTTAATACAAATTTCTTTTTCGTACCATTGTTGTGTCACGCTTGAGAGAGGGAGTGAGGTGAGAGAAACTTTTGTTCGGTACCCCTAAGTTTGAGGTATCTTCTTTCTCTTTTCTTCTTCCCTCTCTCTTCTCCTCTCTCTTCTCCTTCTTCTTCGTCAGAGTTCTTCGTAGGGGTCATGCATGGCAGTGGCAGTGTCGTGCATTCGTCTCCCTTGGTCTCACAGGGTGTGCTTGGCGATGGCAACGCCATGCGCGAATCCCCTTCCCCTTCTACTCATCTATTTCTTCCTTTAAGTGAGGTCTATGGATGGCGCTGCCCATCGTCGCCCACAGATGTAACTTTGACGTCTCGGTGAAGAACCTAAATGGCAAGGTTTCTTGCCGCCTGTAGGGGTCTCTCCTTGTTGCGCTTCTGGTGTAGATGGCGATACCTATCGCCGCCCGCTATGGGCTTTGACAACACCTATTGTCGTCCACAAGCCTCCTCCAAGCGCCCGTTGCTCGTCACCATTCTCCCTGCGTTCCACGCCTATCGCCGTGTGACTTAGAAGAAACTATGGTCATGTGCCTCGTCAGGAGCTAGCGCCATCCATAAGGGATTTGTCGTCTCCTTGCATTGCCCACCACGATGTCTATTGACCTCTGGATTTTCTCTTCTCTTTGCCGTCTCATTCTTTCCTCTTCAGCTCTTTCTCCTCTCACTTGATTGAGGGTAGACCTAGTCTATCACCGACGCGCCGACCTCAGTTTCGAGTATTATTACCGCCGTGCTTGTCTTGAGAACCATGCCTGTCTTGCTACCACTCCGAGTCGGTAATTTCTGGTTGTCATGCTAGCCTCACTTCTACATCAAGCTCTCTTCTCTTATCTGTCTTTCACTCCAGCCACACCTCAGGGCAACCCTCATGTTGCCTTGAGCTCGCATCCAGGGCCAGGCCTTCTTGGGTCGAACCCTACATGCACCATCAATTCGCTTTCCACAGCTCAGGGCAGCGCTAGCTCTATGCCATCTCGACCACAGGAGGGTCGACCATTCCATCTTCCCTCCCGGCACACACAACTTCACCTTGTGAGAGACAAGCTCCCGCCTCGTCACTCACAAACACAAGCTCGTGGATCTCGGCCTCCTCAGATCGAACCCATTGACTAAGCCCGGGCTGACCCCCAAGTCACCCGAACGGCTAACCCTAAAGGTGCACACGCACCATCTTTGCAGGTCCCTCTCGGATCTAGACTCAGGCGGAGTCATGAACCAGCTTCTTCCTTTGCCACTTCTCCGACACTAAGCAAGCACCTCGAGCCCTGATACTTAAAGGTCTTCCCTAAGAGTACCATCTTCAACCAGCCCCGGGTCAATCGAACACTCGGGCCTCACAAAGGAATTCGGGGCAATGGCTTGATGTCAAATAGAGGCCTCCAGCCTCCAAGACAAGAACCCAAACTGCGCTCCATCCTTGGGTCCCACTCCCTGCTCCAGCTCATAGACATGGCCCTCTCCTGTTCAAAGAAAACGAGGCAGTCCAGGTCTTTGGATCGGTTCTAGAACGAGGTCCCCAGCCACCTCAGGATCAAGCAGAAAAGAAGCCTGCAAATCCTGATCAGGAAAAATTCCAAGGCAGTCGAGGTCGCCACCCCTGACGACCTCCTGTCTTGTAATCCCTTCTTCCCTTTTCAAACTCCAGAGCCTGAGCAAGCCCAAAAATATTGTTTAGTGATCACCACCCAGAAGTCACGGTCTTAAGACCGTCAAAAACTGGTCCTCACAAGATCAGCATACAAAGCCCGAGTCTAGTCGGGGGGAGCTGAGCCCCTCCAAACTGACTTGCCACGCATGACTCTCTAGCCGACAGTCCGCTGCATCACTTGATGCTAACCTCCCAGAAGAAACGGTCAATGCCATGGTGATCAATGACCCGAATGACACTCAAGAGAAATGGATGAACAAGTTCTTGGAAATGATGCGAGCCATCCTCGGAAAGATAGAGTGCCTAGAGGCCTCCAGGTCCCCTTCTTTGTTTGATTCCCCGACCGGCGAGGACATAGCTCCTAGGCAAACTCCCCCTTCAGTCTCCCAAGACAAGTCCTCTTCTCGCGGGATCTCCCAAACCGACATGGATTCTATGGTTTCCCATAGCCTTAAGAAAAAGGTCCCGGGCATGTAGGAAACGCCACTCTACCAAAACCCGTATCCTTCATACATTGACAAGGCGTCGTTTCCCCCAAACTACCAAAAACGGATACTCCCCCTGTTCAATGGTACCACGTCTCCTCACCAGCATATAGCCCACTTCCAAGCAGCCTGTCGGGAGACAGCAACTGACAGATGTCTCCTCCTCTGCCAGTTTGTCGAGACTCTAGAAGGATCAGCCTTCCAGTGGTATTTTCGACTGCCGCAAAACTCGGTGCACACATGGCAAGAAATGGAGCAGTTGTTCTACCAACTCTTCTACGAAGTCCAAAGGAACGTCGAAACCATCGAGCTCCTCACCTTGATGCAAGACCCTGGTGAGCCGGTTGACAAGTTCATCATCTGATGGAGAGAGTTAGTGACATTTCACGCCACTCCCATGACCGAGAAGGGAGCAGTCCAGACCTGCATATGAAACATGCTTCTCAAGATATCCCTACATGTCGAGGCATCCAATCCACCCTCCATGTCAAAGATCATCCCTAAGGAAGTTCGTATCGAGGGATTGTTCAAGTAACACGGCAGCCCTCGTCAGCAAATCTATAACTCAAACTCTCGATTTAGCAGTCGGAGCAATCAAAAGGTAGTGATCAGCGTGGCTCCCCAAACTCTGGACCTCTCTAAAGCACAGACGCCTCTGACCAAGGGCAAGCAGAAGTCCTACAATGTGGTCAATCCACCTAAAAACAGTAAGGGGAACGACTACTGGACCCAGCACCAGAATAAGGTTTACCCCTTGGACAAGGAGTGGACCCTTGCACTGCTCCAACTGTTGTTAGAACAGAACATGATCTAGCTGCTAGAGGTCACCATTGTAGAGTCGTCGGGGTAGGAATCGAATGAGAAGTATTGCGCCTATCATAGGCGAGTATCCCACCCCACTCACTACTGCAACAAGCTCAACGACACTATCGAGGCCCTTATAAACAAGGGCCAGATAAAGATCAAAAAGTTGAAAAAAGGCATTTAGGGCAGCTGAGGCTTCTCAAATAGTCACGATCCAAGAGGACGATGGGGCACCCACTATCCTTTGTAAATTTTTCTTTATAATGCTCAAAGAAGGGATCGCCAGCCCAAAGCTGACAAGGCTGCCCAAGTTCTTGCCTTCAAGGACCGAGAACCTCTGGTGCGCGTACCACAAGATATGAGGTCATGACATCAGTGACTGCAACGACTTCCATAAACTCTTGGCAGAAAAGATGTAGCGGTGTCAGGAGGTTCAGGGCGACCCCGCAAGACACTCCCAGGTCCCTCTTCCGCCTGTGCAAGAAGACCCCTTGACACAAGCCCAGCAAAATACTAAGCAAGACCCTCTGCAGGCCCTCTTTGAGACGTCGCCCAGCTCGGGACAAGTATCGAGTGAGCCCAATCATGAGGTCATGGACCTCCCGCTTGAAGCCGACCCTTCCATCGCTTGGATCAACCGGATACCAGTCCTCTCCCTAGTTGTCCCCCTCCTAGAAGCCAAGATGTCAGGATCATGGGTGGCCACATTCGAGATCAAAGAAAACCCTTGTGAGTCCTCTGACAAGGAACTCTAGGAAGCACCCTAAGAGTGGGAAGAGGGCGGGCAGGCTACGGCTGATGAGCTTGAAGAGATCAACTTGGGGGATGAGGCCGACCCAAGGCCAACCTTCTTCTCAGCAAAGACGTCCCCGGAAGAGAAAGAAAGCTATATCTCCCTCCTTGGAGAAAATCGGGACGTTTTTGCTTGGCATTATCATGAGATGCCCGGTCTATACCCCATGTTGTTGTCCATCGCCTTGGTATTGACCCAACTATCAAACCCATGAAGCAGAAATCAATAAGGTTTAGGCCCGAGCTTGAGATACAAATGGATGCTGAGGTGAACAAGCTCAGACAAGCTGGATTCATACATGAAGTCAAATACCCAAGATGGTTGGCGAATGTCGTCCCAGTCAAGAAGAAGAATGGTCAAATCAGTGTTTGCATTGACTTTCGTGACTTGCACACTGCTTGTCCCAAGGACGATTTCCCCCTGTCATTCACCGAGATGCTGGTTGACTCCACGACCCAATCCCAAATCTTCTCCTTTATGGACGGTTGTTCTGGTTACAACCAAATCAGGATGATGCCAGAGGATGACGAGGCCACTGCATTCTTAACTCCAAAAGGTGTTTTTTGCTACACGGTGATGCCTTTCGGGCTAAAGAATGTTGGCGCTACGTACCAGCGAGCCATGACAGCCATCTTCAAGGACATGATTCACAAGGAGGTCGAATGCTATGTGGATGACTTGGTGGTAAATTTTGAAACAAAAGCCACTCATGTGCAAGACCTTAAAAAGGTGCTTGAGCGGTTGCGACGACACCAGCTCAAGATGAACCCCTTGAAATGCGCCTTCGGCGTACACTCAGGAAACTTCTTAGGGTTTATCGTGAGATACCATGGGCTGAAGATCAAGCCAATTAAAATCAGGGCAATTCAGAACATGCCACCGCCTACAACCCTCCATGAACTGCAATCTCTCCAAGGACAACTCACCAGCATTCGGAGGTTCATTTCGAACCTTTCAAGGCGATGCAGACCCTTTTCACACCTCTTGAAGAAGGACACTCCCTTCATATGGGATGAAGCATGCCAAGATGTGCTCAAGGACATCAAGCAATACTTGTTGAATCGACCAGTACTCTCTACGCTAGTGTTAGGAAGGCCTCTCATCCTATACATGACCGCCCTCGAAGAGTCACTCGGGGCACTCCTGGCACAGAACAATGATGGAGGGAAAGAGAATGCAAGGGGCCGAGAAGAATTACCCTCCCATCTAAAAAATGTGCCTAGCCTCGATCTTTGCGATACAGAAGCTCTGCCATTACTTGCTCAGCCACGAGGTCAAGTTAATCTCCTAGGTAGACCCGGTCAAGTTCCTTATGACCCGGCCATGCTTGTCAGGATGTTTGGCCAAGTGGGCACTATAGCTGATGGAGTTCGACATCACGTATGTACCACAGAAGGCAGTTAAAGGTCAAGCTCTAACAGACTTCCTTGCGGCTCACCCAATCCCTTCAAAATCTCCCCTGTCAAGTGATCCCCCGGATGAAGAAGTTTTCTGTGTGGCACTACTCGACCGTGGGAGATTTACTTTGATGGAGCATTCCAGTCTGATAGAGGGGGCACAGGAGTTGTATTCCTGACTCTTGATGGAGGAATAATTCCTCTATCCTTATCACTTGTAGAGGAATTTTCTCATAATGAAGCCGAGTACCAAGCCTTCATAATCGAACTGGAGATCACTCAGGAGATAGACTTAGAGAAGCTAAATATCTTCAGCGACTCTGAGCTAGTGTAAGGAAGGATACTCTCAAGCCTTATCATGACACATCCAAAACTTACATGGCCCAGTTCTATGACTTCTCCCTGAGTCATATCCCTAGAAGCCTTATCATGATGCGCTTATCATGACATAGCCTTATCATGATGCTCTTTCAAAGCTCGGTGCCACCATTCAAGTGTCTTCAATGGGGCCCACTCCAGTCTGGGTAACCAAATGGAGACATGTTGACTTGAGAACTGAAGTTGACGCAGACGATGAGAGGGATGTCTTCCCTGAGTTTCTGCCTTACCCATTCGGGGCACATCTCGCGGCTAGGGATGTCATCAAGACAGAGCAGGAAATTCCTCAAGGAAAAGAATCCAAGGCCAGGGAGAAAGAGCCCAGATTCTTCGACCCAATGTGTGCGGAGGTTGAACAAGTAGAAGATTAGAGGGAGCCTATCATGGACTTTGTAAAATATGGGAGGTTGCCTCAAGATCAGGCGGAATGCAACAGCATACGACGGATATCCACGAAGTACACCCTTCTCGATGGGGACGTCCTCTTTCGTCTATCATTTAACGGATTCCTCCTCAGATGCGTTGCTGCACAAGAGGCAAGCAAAGTACTCAAAGAAGTATTACATCAGTCCGGCCCCAAGCTCTACAAGCTCATACACAGACTCGGCTATTACTGGCCTTCCATGGTAGCTAACGCCCAAAATAATGCCAAAAAGATGCCAGGTGTGCCAAATTCACTCTCAAGTCTCATTCATCAGCCCTCAGAGCCTCTCCATTCTACAATGACATCATGGCTCTTTTCCCAATGGGGCATGGACATTGTAGGACCCATCGACCTCCTTCTGCTTTAGGTCATGCCTTCATCTTGGTGGTGATAGACTACTTTTCCAACTGGGCTGAGGCAGTCCTCTCAGATAGGTTTTAGGGACCGTTGTGGCTAACTTCATACAGCACACATCATCTACCGTTTCGGGGTCTCGGATCGAATAATTTCTGATAATGGCCCTCAATTCAAGAGCCAACATGTTGATCACCTAGCCAACCAGTTCGGTATTGAGTGGGAGTACTAGACTATATACTACCCTCAAGCAAATGGGTTAGCTGAGGCATTCAACAAGACTTTGCGTGGGGTGCTTTGAAAGTTGGTGTCAAAGTCAAAGAAGAACTAGCACGAGAAGTTGCTTGAGGCTCTGTGGGCCTATCGCACTACCACTCGCAATGCTACGAATTCCACCCCTTATTCCCTGGTCTACAGGGGTGAGACGGTCCTACTCCTCAAAATTCAAATACCCTCAATCCGTGTTGTTATACATCAGGGACTAACTGAGGATGAGAGGGTCAGGCTCCGCTACCAAGCGCTGGATGCCCTTGATGAAAAGAGACTAGAGGCCCAACAGAACCTCGGGATCAATCAAAGAAGAATGAAGAGAGCCTTTGACAAGTCTGTCAAGGTTCGTTCATTTGCTCGTGGGGACCTAGTCCTAGCAGTCAAGAGACCGATCGTCATGCACGGATGTCAAAAAGGAAAGTTTGAGCCTAAGTAGGAGGGTTCATTAGTAATCAAGAAGGTTACACCAAGTGGGGCCTATTTACTGACGAACTCTGATGGAGAAGAGGCGATGCCACCTATCAATGGGAGATATTTAAAGAAATATTATCCCTAACATGGCAATAAAGTGTGGTGTGTGAAATAAAAAGGTAGAAATGAAGATGGGAAACATCAAGCCAACTCAAAGGAAATTCATTTCTTTTATTGCATTAGAAGAAGTTGCAAGTTACAACCGAAGGCCCATTGTCAAGGAAGTGACAAAACTCTTGCATTTGATAAGAGGACAGTTACAAACCAAAGCTAACGGTGTTGCCCGTGCATCTTAAGATAAGAGGACAGTTACAGGCCGAGAGAAACGCCCTCCTCGTACCAAAGAAGCAAACGCACCAAAGAAATGTCTGCCCCATGAAGAAGTGGCAAAACCACTTGGAGAAGTTAGCCTCGATCCCACAAAGGAAAATGGTTACAGGCCAAAAGAAAAAGCCAACCACTTCCGATTCAGCTTCAATTCATTTGACGAGTACATCAAACATACAAGGCAAACTTCTCTGGCAAGGAACTGGCCTATGATGGAGAAAATACTTTGTTCACAGTGGACACCCTTCCACAGAACAATATGAACTTCATGGTTGTACTGGAGGACTTGGCTTCCAACACACCGCGGTGGCAAGGCCTCCCTGTTTTCCATCACTCTTGACCCGCGCAAGACATCATCATCTGGGGCCATCGCCGTGCGCACAATGCCACATCCTATCATCACCATGGGCACGCTAATGTTGCGCGGGACTATCGCCGTGAGCCTCATACCCCCAAGCGTGGCTATCATCGTGTGTGACCCAGTGACATGCGAAGGCGGTGCTGCATGTGACCTAATGGCATGCATGACTTTGAAGCACCCTAGTTCCCAATGTTTCCAATTTCCAGGGGGCATTGACGCCTCTTTGGTTCCCTCGATAGTCACCCCTCGTCGACGGTCCACCTTCCTACGACCATTACAATCCCCCAACCCTTCGGTTTCCCATCGACGTTTCCCCTCTCCTCCGAGAATCCAATCTTGTTCACCGGGAAAACCCTTCCGACCTTCTGCTCGTTGCTGAAGTTAGCGAAAAACCACCGGAAGTCCCCAAGAAAAGCTCCTCTAAGTCCCTATGACCCTGCGAATTTCCCTTCTCCTTGGTTTCCCACTTCAACAGTTCACTAAAGCTCACTGAAATTTCGCTAAGTTTTTGGTGAACGCAATGCAGCCCCTTCTCCTTCTCCTCCAACAACCAGAGAGTTGACAAAGCCCTCTGAAATCTCTGTGATGTCCACTTCAGCTACGGAATGACCTGAGAAATACTCGAACCCGGCAGGGCACCTTTGCAAATCCTGCTAAGGCCCCGAGAGACCCTCTTTCTTGCTCAGAAAGCCTTGACACTTGTTGAAAGGTCTTCGCAATCATGCTGCGAAGCTCCGCACCTCCTGATGCTTGCTAGAAAAATCCCTAAGGACCTGTCTTTGTAAGTTTTGGCCAGGAAGTGCTCGCCGAAAAACCCTAGCTAGGAAGCTTCAGCTCTCTCTCTCTCTAAAAAGCTTTCTACTATTTTATCGAAGGGTAAAACAGTAAACTGGGGTTTGTCCCCTTTTTATACCCCGTAGTATCGAAGACTGCCGTCGACAAACTCGAAATGATGCTCCAGTCCCCAGCTCTTGACGGCGATAAGCCCAAGCTGGGGCGAGCCATGCCTGAGACCCGAAGTATCATCATCGCGTGCCTCGTCAAGACTTGTGTAGCGTGCCTCATCAGAAGGCTAGTGCCGCGTGCCCCATCAAGACTTTTACCGAGCGCCTCGATCAGAGACTATTGTTGTGCATCTCGTTCAGAGATTATCACCGCGTCTCATCCAGGGGTCATCACCGCGCGTCTCGTCCATAGATCACCACCTCATGAAACATCAAGGGCTACTCCCTCGTGCTTCACCAAGGGACTTAGTGCATCACCTAGGATTATTGATGAATGTGCCACTCCACACTTAGTGTCACACACAGTCCTTGGCACTCTGCTTTAGACCATCGTCTCTCATCCTCAAGAACTTCATTCCTTGCATCACAATCTCACTCCTCAGGGAGCCCAGTCTCCAGTGACGGCTCTATTCCCCCTGGAGTCATATCCCCTCACAGCTGCGAGGGGATATGACCTTTAACTATAACGGAGGTTTAATTTTACAACCTTAAACTGCACGGTTCTGGTTGCATGACTTTAAACTGCACTGCCACTGTCCGCGTTGCATGACCTTAAACGGCACTGCCATGGTTCATGCTTACATGACCCTAAATTACACAACCATAGTCCTTGTCACATGACTTGAAACTGTACGACCATGATCCGAACTATATGACCTTAAACTATAGCATATGTCTAGTTGCATGACCTTAAACTACAAAGTCCTTGTCACATGACTCAAAACTGTACGACCATGGGCCGAACTATATGACCTTAAACTATAGTGGAGGTCTAGTTGCACGACCTTAAACTGTAAAGTCCTTGTCACATGACTTTAAAGTTACGACCATGGTCCAGATGTGTGACCTTAAACCATAGTGTGTGTTCTGACCACATGAGATAAAAGGCTTAACACCATGGTCCAAACTATACGACCCTAAACTATAGCAGAGGTCTAGTTGCATGACCACCAAACTGCATGGTCGTAGCTATATGACTTTAAACTACATAGCCATGGTCCGAGCTACAAGACCCTAAAACTGTAACACGTAGTACGATAAATAGTCCATATGCATAGCTCCAACTAGACCCCCAGCGGAGTTAAGGTCATTCTTACCCTGTAATCTCTAGAGAGTTAAGGTCATTCTTATCCCTTCAACCCATGGTGGGGTTCATCTGTGCTCTGGACTGTCAGAGTTCCATGCACACTAACATTCATTATCCCCGTGGAGTCACATTGGCCCTCTTAATCCCCAGTGAAGCCTCTCCTGTTTACTATTCCTCGTAGGGTCCCCACCTTCATCTACATCACTTTGCATGTGTATAGCCTTAACTATATTTATCCTCAGGGAGTCAGACTGCTATCCACATACCTACCCCCCATGTAGCCCTACTGACATAGAGCTTCATACTCGGTCCATGCTGCATGACCCTAAACTGTATAGCCATGGTCCAAACTATATGACCTTAAACTATAGCGGAGGTCTAGTTGCACAACCTTAAACTACACGGTCCTGGTTGCATGACCTAAAACTGCATAACCACAGTCCAAGCAATATGACCTTACACCATGGTGTGCATCCTGGATGCATGACATTAAACTACTTTGACCAAGTCTAGGAGGTGTGACCTTAAAACATGTCCCGTGCATCTTTGTGCATGCTTTCCTTAACCAAACCATTTGTGTGCACGTAGCCTCTTCTTCTCCCCAATGAGCCTACTTAGGTGCACATGCCCTTTACATGCATTTCCATGCACGTCTTCCCTACCAGGCCCATTTGTGTGTGTCGGCCACCTTCACCATCTTTCATCATCCCCCAATGAGTCTTACCCATGCCCACCAAATGACAAGCCATCTTGACACCCATATTTGTCGTCAGCTAGTGGGTCACCACCTTTCACCTACCATCCAATCAACTTTCCACACACAACTTCATGCCATCCTCCCAAGTGCATCAAAGTCATCACCAGACTCACTTTGTGGCCTCTACAGACTGCCATTCCTTACTGCTACAGTCCAGTTGTATGACCCTAAACTATAGTACACGTCCTGGTCGCATGACGTTAAAAGGCTTCTCACAATTCTCGAAGGCATGACCCTAAAATACGCCTTCTCAAAGAAACAGGCATCGTGTACACCTAGACAAGGGAATACCACAAGTAAAAATGATGGACGAGCATGTCACAAAACCATGAATAAAAGAGTTTTGTAGAAAAGAAACCCAGGCATGGTGAAAAACCCAAGAGGGCACTGTGAGAAAAAATGGATGAAAAGGGTCGACATGACCACAAAGTCATGGGTAAAAGAGCCCAGAATAAGAGAAGTTGGTGAAAACCATCCTCACGGCGCCACTTCCCATGTTCAAGTGAAAACCCATGAAAGGGCGCTTGGACCGACAAAGTAGGTTGACGCACTTCCACAGCCTCAGGCGACTCCCCAGTTTCATGGATCATCAAGGAGTGAGAGCCTCATAAAATCTCCCCAGTTTCATCGCTCATCAAGGAATGAGAGCCTCATACGATCTCCCCGATTTCATGGCTCATCAAGGAGTGAGAGCCTCATAAGATCTCCCCAGTTTCATGGCTCATTAGGGAGTTAGAGCCTCATAAGATCTCCTCGATTTCAGGGCTCATCAGGGATTGAGAGCCGCATAAGATATCCCCGATTTTATGGCTCATCAGGGAGTGAGAGCCTCATAAGATCTCCCCGGTTTCATGGATCATCAGGGAGTGAGAGCCTCATAAGTTCTCCCCAGTTCCATGGCTCATCAGGGAGTGAGAGCCACATAAGATCTCCCTGGTTTCATAGCTCATTAGGGAGTGAGAGCCGTATAAGATCACCCCATTTTCATGGCTCATCAGGGAGTGAGAGCTGCATAAGATCTCCCCAATTTCATGGCTCATCAAGGAGTGAGAGCCGCATAACATCTCCCTAGTTCAACAAGAACAAGTGTCCTTGAGGGTGAGGATGATGACCAAAAGATGCCTCCAAAAATGGTAATATCCATCGCAAAGGTAAGAAACTGATAAGGGTCTAACCTGCCACAAGCTTTAGGGTAGTCCTCGCCAAACCCCTTAGCCTATATGGGACCAGACTTTCGGGTTGGGTTAGAAGCCCTCGACTGGACCCCACTAGACGGGACCTACAAAAGGTACCTTGAGCATCAAAAGAAAACCTGTTGTAGTAGCATTTTGCCTTAAAAAAAAGGCCTCGTTCTGTACGATGAGGTCGTGACAAAGGCCTCATGCTCCAGAACCACAAATTGTCTCTTCAGGGTGTGGACTTTGACAAAGATCCCTCAAACTTCCTCAATGATTGCACTTTTTAATTCTATCAAAGCACAACATTCGGTGGGGCATGTTGTTGGAAGGTATTTTTCGTCAACATGGGGTCCCCATTCAATAAAGGCCTAGCAAGTAGCAGAAATTCAGACAATCTCAGAGCAGCCTCAGAACTGGTCAAGATCTTCATGAGGTCTCTCAAGATTTTACTGCCAAGTTTTGTTGCATTTCAACATTTGTAAGGCAGTGTAGACTAACAAATAGTTCCGGTAAAATCAACCTCTAACACCCTGAAATAGACCCCTATAACTAGAGCTACATTTTCATCATCTCAAATTGCTGTGAGACCACCACCATTGGATCCGACATGGTTAAAAACCCTTAAGGGTCTAGTTTTAGCTCAAACGGACATTCCAAGAAAATGTTATAGGCGAAAGAGTGAGACAAGAGAAGTCACACGATATTCCAGTGCGGCCACCCTGTAACAAAACACCATTGAAGGGACAGTTATGATCAATGACTTTCTATGCTCATATCTCACTCATCCTAATTCGGATCATGCTCAAATTTGGTGAGCATGTTCGTCATGTCAAGACTAGCGATTCGATATGTGGCACGCCTCGTGACGATACTCGAGCACGAAGAAAAGCTAGAGAGAAGTTTTTGATCCATGAAGAAAGTGCAGGAAATTCAACAGCATTGTGCCTCGCTCGAGTGGCACGCGACTGGCGAGCCCAAACGACACGAGACCAATTCCATTGTAGGCGTAAGGTCTCAGGCCATCTCGGACCTGAACGCCGTACATGATTAACGGTCGGATTCGGCACACAAAGCTGATGAACAGATTGCACATTACGTCGTTGGAATCCTTCATTCCGGCCAAAATTCTGAACCTGCAAAATCTTCATTTGACCACAGAATCGAGTTGCGTTTGGTGCCCCATGATCGTAGTGGCATGCTCAGTGTGATTCAGCGAAGAAAACACAAAAAGACATCAAGGAATGAACACACTATCGATCCAAAGTTTCAAGATCTACTCAAATTTCAAGTCACATGATCATACACCAAAAACACGATCCATGGCTCGAAGTCGGTATCAAATCGATTGTCATGTCGAGCCCTGCAATAATACAACCATCTTATGATCAACCAGGCATCAGAACGACCCCGGATCAGCCATGCAAGATCACGCAGGTCCTAAGGCAACACAGGGAATGTTTTGGAATTCCACAACTTGTTAGGAAGGGGTAAATCTGTCATTTTACACCCTATTTTTAAAATTCTTTAAGTTCAATTTAATCTTAATTTCATGTAAGTAGGGTTACTTTTGATCATCCACCCATGTTTGGGGCACACTTCTATATATACATACCATCATTGTATGCAGAAAGAAAAAAAAAAGAGACAGAGGCATACACACATAAGAGAGAGTTTTCACTTATACAAGTTTCACTTTCTTACCATTGTTGTGTCATGTTTGAGAGAGGGAGTGAGGTGAGAGAAAATTTTGATCGGTACTCCTAAGTTTGAGGTAAACTTTCTCTTTCTTCTTTTTCTTTTCTTCTTCTCTCTCTCTTCTCCTCTGTCTTCTCCTTCTTCTTCATCTGAGTTCCTCGCAAGGGTCATGCACGACAGTGGCAGTGTCATGCATTCCTCTCCCTTGGTCCCACAGGGTGCGCATGGCGATGGTAGCACCATGCGCGAGTCCCCGTCCCCTTCTACTCGTCTATTTCTTCCTTCAACTGAGGTTTGTAGACAACGCTGCTCATCGCCACCCACAGATGTAGCTTTGACGTCTCGGTGAAGAAAGACGGCAAGGTTTGTTGCCTCTTGCAGGGGTCTCTCCCTGTCACGCATCTAGTGTAGACGTTGATACCTATTGAGGCCCGCTAGGGGCTTCGGCAACACCTATCGTTGTCCGTGAGCCTCCTCCATGTGCCTGATGCTTGTCTCCATTCTCTCTACATCCCGTGCCTATCGCTATGCTACCTAGGAGAAACTATCACCGTGTGCCTCATCAGAAGCTAGCGTCATCCACAAGGGATGCGTCGTCTCCTTACTTTGCCCACTGCGATGTATATTGATGTCTGGATTTCCCCTTTTCTTTGTCATCTCGTTCTTTCCTCTTTATCTCTTTCTCTTCTCACTTGACTGAGGGTAGACCTCGCCTATCACCAATGCGACAACCTCGATTTCGAGTTGTATTGTTGCTGTGCTGGTCTTGAGAACCATGCCCTTTTTGCTACAACTCCGAGTCGGTAATTTCTTATTGTCATGCTAGTATCGCCCGTATGTCAAGATCTCTTCTCTTTTTTATCTTTCACTGAACCTTGCACTTCATCGCCTTCTCATGTGAACGTGCATTACCCTAAGACAAGGGTGGGTCCCTTCGACCCACTTGTCTTACAAATTAACCATAGAAGTGTTGTGAAGAAAAACAAGAGGATTACAAGTCAAGGGAGGCAACTCCGAACCAGCTATAGCAACTGGGGGGGCTTTCTTTCGGATCTAAGAGGGCGCCCACATGAGCCAGCCCGAGTAAGTCCTGAACCCACCTAAAATTCCTCTCTCAATGGTTGGTATACCTGCCCTTGCCCTAGAGCACGGTTCCGAGAGAGCAATCTCAAATCCTGGGTTCACCAGAAAGATACGTGATGTCAAATCACCTAGATCCGGAGGGCGAGATCGAGGCACCCTAACCAAATCCCTCAAAGTCTCTTCTCCCCTGACCTATACATTACATCCAAACGTTTGACCATCCTAGTTACAGCATTGCATGGATCTCCTCGATGTTCATGTAGTCTTGCGGTTAGGAAGAAAACATATATAAAGTCAGAGGAAATTTTCTGAATGTTTTCCTTCTCGCTTCTCTCGAAGCACAACACTCAACAGGGCATGCTGTTTGAAGAACATTTTTCAGCACCACGGATCCCCGATGCGGAATAAAAATAGAAGCTGGTCAATAAAGCCAGACAGATAGTAGAAATTTTGACAGTGTAAGAACGGCCCCAGAACAAGTCAAGAACTTCATAAGGTCTCCAAAAAATCATATGTCAAGTTTCGTCACATTCGAATATGTCTAAGGCAGTGAAGACTGAGAAACAGTTTCTGCAGAATCAGCCTCTAGTACCTTGAAACGGACCCCTATAACTTGAACCCTACTTTCAGAGTATCAAATGGTCATGGAACCACTGCCATTGAATTCGAGATGGCTGAAAACCTTCAAGGGTCAAATTTCAGCTTAAACGGATACTCCAGGAAGAAGTTATGGGTAAAAGATCAAGCCAGGAGGAGCTGCACACTATTCCCATGCGGCCACCCTGCAACTAAACTGCATTAAAGGGGCAGTCATGATCAGTGATTTGCAACGCTCATATCTCACTTGTCCGAGGTCGAATCTTGCTCAAATTTATTGGAGCGTGTTCGTCTCGTCGAGACGAGCGTTTCGATATGTGGCACGCCTCGTGGCGATACCCTAGCAAGAAGAAAAGCTAGAGAAGTTGTCGATCCATAAAGAAAGTTGCAGTAAAATCAACAGCAACACACTTAGTTCGAGCAGCCAAATCACGATGTTCGTGTACCCGATCGATGTGAAACTAGTTGCATCGAGTGCATAAGGCCCACGACTATCACTGGTCCGAACCCTGCCCATGATGAACGGTCGGATTTCGCACATGAAGCTAATGACATGACTACAAATTTTGGTGCTGAATTTTTAGACTCTCGCAAAAACTCTAAAGTTACAAAATCCTCGTCCGGACACGAAATCGAGCTGTGTTTGTTTTCACATGATTGTGACGACACGCTCATTGTGATCCAGTGAAGAAATCAATAAAAAAATATCAACAAACAAGCACACTATTGATCCGAAGTTTGTAAGATTCATCCAAATTTCAAATAGCATGATCGTGGTTTAAAAACACGATCCATGGCTCAAAAACAAGATCCATGGCTCAAAGTTAGTATCAAATCGATCGCCATTCTGAGCCTTACAAAAAAAAAATCATCTTTCGAACAAACGGGCACCAAAGTAACCCCAGATCATCCATGAAAGATCACACACGTTCTTGAGCAGCAGCAGGGACTGTTCTGAAATTTATCTAATTATTAAGAAGAGGCAAATCTGTCATTTTGCACCCTATTTTCTAATTTTATTTGATTTAGTTAAATCTTAATTTTTAGAATTTAGGTTTACTTTTGATCAATCCAGCCATGTTTGGACAAAACTCTATATATCACGTATTATCATTGTACATGGACCTGAACTTTGCTGAACAAAATTTCCATCTTTTCTCTCCTTTCTCTTCTTCCCTCTCTTCTTCTTTATCCTCTTCTCTTTCTTCTTTTTCGTCTGAGATTTTCTCAAAGGCTATGCGCAGCAGTGGCAATGTCGTGCATGCCTCTTCCTTTCTTTCCCCCTCTTGTGGTTTCACAGGTCGTGGGCGATGGTAGCGCCCTCTCATCATTCGTCTCTATCTCTCAGCAAGGTTCGCAGACGGTGCTACTTATCGCCATCCGCAAGCGTATCCTTAGTGTCCCACATAAGTGCAAATGGCGATGCCTATTGCCGCCTGCAGAGGTCTCACCCTGTTGCACGCCTATCACAAATGGCGATGGCTATCGCCACCCGTGAAGGGTTGCGGCAATGCCTATTGCTATCCGTAGGGTTGCAGCAATGCCTATTGCACCTCACCTAAATCTATCGCCACCCGTAAGGGATGTACGGCCTTCTTGTGTTGCCAACGGCGATGCCTATCGTCGTCCGTAGGCTTCTCTTGTGTCCCACGCCTAGCGTCGTGTGCTTTATGAGAAGTTATCACCGTGCGCCTTACCCCAAGCTATCACCGCTTGCAAGGGATGTGCTTCCTTCTCGTGTTGCCAACGACAGTGCCTATCGCCCCCTATGGAGGGATGTGCTGCCTTCTCGTGTTGCCAACGGCGATACCTAACACCATCTGAAGTTCACTGCCTACCCCTTTTACCGTGAGCAACAGTGTCCAACGCCATTCAAGGGTCGCAACACTGTTACTCCATGGTTGTGGGTGGCAATGCTTAACACTGTCGGGACACTCCCTCGTCACCATCTCGTCCCTTCTCTTCTTCTCTTTTCTCATCATTCTCGCTTGTCTGAAGGGTAGACTCAGTCTAGTGGTCTGATTGTCAAGTAGTATTGTTGTCGTGCTGGTCCTAAGTATCATGCCCGTCTTGCTGCCACACCAGATTAGGATAAGCATGTCGGCCTTGGTTTCGAGTAGCATCGTCATCGTGCCGGTCTGAGTTACTGTGCCTGTCTTGCTACCACTCCGAGTCAATCATTGTACTGGTCTAGCTGTCATGCTAGTCTTGTCCCCTTGTCAAACCCTCTTCTCTTTTCTCTCTTTATTGAAACTCACTTTTTCATCACCCTAATTTCTCATGAATGTGCGTTGCCTTAGGACAAGGGTGGGTCCTTTGGCCCACTTGTCTTGCAAGTTAACCATGATAGTGTTGTATAGAAAACAAGGAGATTGCAGGTCAAGGGAGGCGATTCCGATCCAGCTAGAAGGCTTTCCGTCGTGACCTAAGAGGGCGCCCATGCGAGTCAGCCTGAATAAGTCATGGATCTAGGTGAGGTTAGTCCCCACCTCACGTTCAAAATTTCTCTCATCAGTTGGGCACCTGCCCTTGTTCTGTGAACAAGATTCTCGAGAGAGCAGTCTCAGGTCCCAGGTCTTCCAAATACGAGATACGTGTCACCCGATCACCTAGATCTGGGAAGGCGAGATCGAGGCATCTAATCAACTACCATGTACACATCATATCAGAGGCATGTCTTATTACTACCATGCACACATATCATATCAGATGCTTGATGTCTTGCATATATATCTTATCAGAAGCATGTCTCATATGTAACCAGATGAAACGTCAACATTTCTATACTGCACATGTATTCATAAGAGACATCACTACGTCATAATATCATGCATATAAATTTTTAAGACCTCATTATGTCAATTGCATGTCATATATCAATGTAGTAGATATTAGAAAACAATAATATCATGTTTTCAAAATATCCTTGAAATTATCAATCACTTGCACATAATAAGTGCACACAACACTTACACAGATCACTTGCACATAACATTTGCACTGAACACTTTCACAGAACATTTGCACAGAACATTTGCACATAACACTTGCGCATAACACTTGTGCATAACCACTTGCACATAAAATTTACATGTAACACTTACACATAATACTTGTACATAACAGTTGCATATAATACTTGGACATGACACATATAACACTTGCATATGACATTTACAATATCTAAGATCTATGCTGCAAATACAATTAAATACAGAAGTACGTTGATTTTATCGTATCGAAAATATTACGATTAAATGCAAAAATATCTATGGGAATATTACAAAAATATTTATTTTCTTCAAATACAGTTCTTACAGAAAAATGAAGTCACTTACACCTACTCTCACAATATCTAGAATTTGTACAATAAATAACAATATTATAATCTTCTTAAAAATAAAATTCCATAATTTACAGTATCTAAAATTCATGACTCTAAACAGAATATCACAATTTTATTAGTAGCGAAAATACAAACTTTCACATAATTGTTTCACAGAGTAATGAAATCATTTACACATAAAACTTATAGTGTCTAAATTCATCAGATTGGATAGAAACAATCAATTCTAATATTTATAGTGTCTGAAATCCCTAGTGATAAACAGAAATAATAAGCTTATTTCTAATAATTTACCATGTCTAAAATTCCTAAAAATAGACAAAAATAATAATTTTAACAGGAAAATGATATCACGTATACTTAAAAATGATGAGCAGAAATATCATAATTTTCTTAAAAACGGACTATTTTTCAAGAAAATAAGGCCATTTATACATAACACTTATAATATCTGAAATTCTTACTGGAGATATTATAATTAAGTATATAAATACGTAAAACTGATAGTATTGATAATACTACAATTGAATGCAGAAATATTAGTTTTTCAATTGATGATTTTATAGGAAAATGAATTCACTTGCCTATATGTCACTCTAAGATGAGAGAGAAATTGAAATACCCATTTGATTTTAAGTCAGCCACAGACTCTTTATCATCTCAACTCACTGAGGCCGGGAAGCATCTTGTCCATTACCCAAAATAGGTGAATGTTTTTCTCTGTTGCTGAAAGAATAAAGTACTGCCATGTGAAGATCTTGATTTCTTAGCATGGGACGCCTCATTATTATCAACATGGACCACAAGTCTAGACATGTATAATGCAAATGACAATGCCCTCTTGAAGTATGCATAGTAGGCTCAAGTCCGGCCCGCTCACTAATGGCCCTAATTTGTTAGATGTCCTTAGCAATGTCCTAATTGTCTGAAATTGGACGAGTAGGCTTATAAATCCTTTCTTGTGCATCCTCAAAACTCCAGCTCAATCGAAGGTCATTGGAATAACCTTTCAAATTTTCACAAGAGAGGCATTCATCCAAAAAAACGAGTTCTGCCTAAGAGACTTCAAGACATGGAAATTGCAACATCATGTTTGTTTGATGAAGGTGGACTTGAATGGAGATACAATTCCTGAGATGTGACAGCCCATTTTCTTTCTTTTTTTTAAGGGACTCCTTTTGGAGGGGTTGTACCTAGATATGGCTCTCTGGGGTAGTAGATATCGTAGATGAGTTGTTGTCAGGGGAGAAGTGATGCTTGGGCAAGCGGAACGTTTTCTCCATGAGCAGCTGATTGTTGTGAGGCAGAATGTATCCATAGGGAGGCAAGATATTGCATGGGAAGACAGGTCATTTTGATGACAGTCCCAGGTGTGCTTGTTTTAGGAAACATTGCTAGGACGGTAGAGGATTTTTCTTGTAATCCATTGAAAGTGACACCTGGGGGGTCGAGGCGACAGAAGATTTGACGTGATCCATTGAAAATGATGCCTGGGAGGTCGAGGCGGCAGATGAATTGACATGATCCATTGAAAATGACACTTGGCAAGCAAAGCATTAGAAGACTTGACTGAGAGTCAGTCAAGGCATTTGTCAGAGTGACACGCATCCATGTGGTCAATCGAAACACTGCTCGGGAAGCGGAGTGCTTTTATGATGGGCTGCGTGTTTTTTTTTAATAAAAATGTTAGGCCCAAAGAGCGGGAAAAGCAACTCCTTCCCTTCGAGGAGCTTCCTTATTCTGTTTTGCTTTGGAAGAGGGGGAGAGGAGATCTCTCTTTCTTTAAGTGTTTGTCTAGGGGGTAATGCCTCTTGATGTGGCCGACATTCAAGCCTCTGGTCTTGGAGTGCGTCCGAATGTTGAAGATGTTCGACCCCGCGAAAGTGTTGATGGACTTGTGCTGGATGACAGGCTTGTGGCTTCAAGTCCCTATTGTTTGCTTGAGATTCTGTGAGCAAGGTCTGAGGTTGTTCATAAGATCATGAGGGCCCTTTGACGTGAACCCAATCTCGTACATCCAAGCATGATGATAGAGTATGATAGTCTTCCCTTGCCCATCATCTTCTTCATGATGGTTGAACAGCTGAATCATTTGATCAGCTTGGAAGTTCAGCATTTGGGTGAGCTATCAATATGTCGAGCAGGAGATTTGCTGCTCGGATTTCGCTTGTTGCTACTTTCGTAACTACCTCTTGGTTCTTTGCCTTCACTCGAGGGTAAAAAGGAGTAAGAGGTTATTTTCATTCTTTTGGTATTCTTGTTTTTAGAAAGGAATGACCTTTTCATCTTGGAAGACACTACAGCTTTAGAGGACGGCGGCAGACTTGGACACCATGTCTCTGGGCAAGAGACTTATTTCAGAATGGGTTTATATACATACATTTTTTTTTGTAGTTACAAATTTATTGTAACCACAACATTGTAATCCCTTCTTTGTTCATGAAATAAACCTTTCTTTTAGCTTGAATCTTCCTTTTGTGTGTCTTGTGCTTCCTTTGTCCTTTCGTGGTTTGCTTCGCTCTTCTTACCTTTTGTGCTTGGTTCTTATCCCTCCTTGATGGCGGGGACAAGAAATGGACTAGGAGACTTGTTTTTCCCCCAAGGGTTATGCTTCCATTCTGGCTTGAATGGTTCGAATGCCCTTTCGGGTTTTCATTCGAGCCCTCAGGGTGTGTGTCATTTTTGGTTTTCGCAAGGACCCCTGTTTTTTTTTTTTTTCTTTTAGGGGACACTTGACCACCGAGGGTCTCGTGTGTGCAGAAAGCGCAAGGAAAATAGCTCTCCTGGATACCCGGTGTAGTTGGTACATGAGTGTGTGCTAAACCCCTGGGAGAGATCCAAAGTTTGTGTGGGTCGAGAGGGAGTATTGCATACCTGAGATGAGTGGTGTTGTTACCAAAAGTGGGCGAGCTGTTTGGGCGAATAGACACTTATCCGCAAGGCTACAGAACTACATGCTTCTTTTGGCATCGAGTGATGGGTGCACACGGTGTTTTTTTTTTGTGCTCCACTGTGTTGGGATCGCGTGGTGTTTCGCTTGCATGCTCGTGCTTCCTTAGGATGGAAGCGTGAGATCTTTTGCTCGTGTGACGCTTTGCTTTGCATGTCATTCGTGCTTTTGTACCTCTGAATCACACGATGTTTTGCTTGTGTAACGCTTCATTTTTCATGTTGGTTGTCCTTCTGTGCCCCTGAATCTCACGATATTTTCGCTTTGCGTGTCGTTCGTGATTCCTCATGACTAGGCCACCTGTCACTTCGTTGGCTTGCACGATATGTTATCTTTCTTCACTTATAAAAGGGGTGTGGATAGGTAGTTTTCGTTTTACCATAGATTTTTATCTGAAGTAAAAGAAACCCTAAAATTTTTCCCCCTGCGCATTTTTTACCGCCGTTCTCGAGTAGAATATCTTACTCTTGAGTTGTTTATTTGAAAGCAATGGCGAGTACCAGACCCCTGTTCAAGGTAAGGCCCTTGACCTGGTCCTCTTTTCTTCCTTTTTTGTCGCGCTTTTTTTTTTTTCTGCTGAGTCTTGATTTTTTGATCGATCGTGACACTGATTCTTGTGGAGCCATTCTTGCTGTCTGTTTGAGCACTGCGTGCAGCGATCTCCCTTTTTTTTTCAACAAATCGTTTTTTGTTGCCTTCTTCCTGTGTCATGTGTTTTTATGCATATACTCTTTGTGTTTGTGGTCTTTCTAGCCAAGCTTTGGCAAGATTAGTCGTGAGTAAGTATCATTCTTGGTTGGGAAGGCTTATACAAGGCATCTCATGTGTTGTTGAGTGTAAGAAATCTTTTTAGCGTGTGTTTCACTTTGTGCGTGTACATTTTTTGTCACGCACTTGTTTTCGCAAGTGTTCCAGTTTTGCACGTGCATGCTCTGTTGCATGATTGTCTCTTTGTGCGTTTGATTCTACATGTGCTGGTCTTTCGCACATACACACGCATGTTCTCGTGTATGCTTTGTTGAGGCATTGCTTAGACTTGTGCTTTTTAGGATTGCGCATGTGCGCGCGGTGGATGCAGTGGTTGCGTTCACACGCATTCTGAGCATTGGTCGAGTTCTTTGTATCTGCATGTCCCGGTTGAGGTATAAGTTGTGAACCCATCTGTGGCTTTCTTTTTCTTTTTGGTTTTCTGCAACAAGCATTCTTGACGTAAACCAGCTGCCCCGTAAAGGCGAATTGGGAACCGATACTTATACCGGTGCCTCTCTTGTTAGAGGGACTTCTCTTAGAGCCCTTGAGCCTACCCGAGCGATAAGGTGGCCTTCAAATATCACAATCGTTGGGGAAGATGCTCAACTCTGTACGTACATGGATGCTGACGGGGAGCCTCTTATTCCAAGGGACAGTGTGCCCCTTTATCATGCTCTCCACCGAGACTTTGCCTCTAGCGAGGATTTTCCTACGCTGGGGAAGAGGATGCTGGGCCTTCACTGGGCTGCTGGTGCTCTTCATTTTGAGGGGGAACACCGATATATGCCATGGTACAACACTTTGACACTTGATGTCCTCAATTCTCACGCTGGCACTTTGAGAGACTGTGGGCGCCGCAGCATGCCAGTGCTCTGCAGATATTACGACCGCTGCTCCAACACCATCAAAGCTCTATTGGAGACATGGTGTTGTAAGACCAACAACTGACATTTGATCAGAGGTGAGGCAGGAATCACTTTCCTGGATTTTTATTTTATAGGTGGCTTGTGAAAAATTTATTCCCAGCAACAGGGCTATTTTTTGGAACCAGCCCATTGAGGGTAATTCTATTTAAATTGGAAGCACTTGAAGGCTTAAGTTTGCATTTAGGGCTTGTAGCCTTTGGTTTCCCATACTTTAAAGATTTGAGATAGACCATTGATCCCAAGCGTCATTGGAGAAGGAGACTCGGAGTGGGGTGTACAAAGTCTAGTTGAGGTAATCTTCTGGCATTCTTCTTTGAGGTTTGCAGTCTTATGCTTTCTTGTTCCCTTTGCATTATGAGGTTTTTGCTTATTTAATAAAATATATGTTAATTAGTAGCAACAAATGAGAACCTCTTTTAGTTGTTTATTTGTTTTATTTCAACTTTATTTAAATGTAATTGGACCATTGTAAGTGCTCTAGTCGGTAATTAAGAAAAAAATTAAAAAACGCATATACCATACTAGTTCACTTTGTCCAACTTTCACCATGAGTGGATTATCAACTTTTTGTAAGCTACTTTTGAAAAGACTAATATTATTATGGTGATTTAGGTAAACTATCGCATATTACCTTTGGAAACTTCAAGGATCTATGAATGTATTGATTCCACTGCTTATTCCACCATATTTTGCTCATTATGCAATAGCTTTTATCTTTACAGATTTGTAGACAATTGAACTAGGAGTATTTACGTCAAATATCATTCAAAATCTCCAAGTATTGATGGAGTTATAAGTGTTTTTATGGATGTGGGCCAAAATTTTGAAAACATAAAAAGGTAGCAGTATATGGCTTCAAAATATCCTCCAATATTCAGAAGAACGATGACAAATCTTATATTGAAGGAAAGGGATTGAGTGAGGAATTTGCACCCCAAATTCCTGCAAATTCCAGCTCAAGATTTCTCAGAGAAGTCATTCATTTTTTTAGCAGAGGTCACCCAAACTGCAACACATGAAATTTTTTTAACCCCTCGTAGTCTTTTTAAAGTCTACTTATGATTTGGGCCGGGCCCCACGCACCCACACATGCACATGCGCACACATACACACACATATAGATGGAAGACACTATATAATATCTATGGGTGAAAATGAACTGTGTTTTCGCCCAAAGGCTCATCACCGTCCGAAAAAATAAGGCGGTATGTATTTTTCGACTGCCTAGGTCAGTGACGGTAAAAAATGCACACGGTTCAATAAACCGCCACAGACATGCTATGTCTATGGTTGTTTTGTCTTAAAAACCACCATGGATCTACGGGATCTGTATCGGTTTTTCGTTTTTTTTTATGTGAAAAAATACCGCCACGGACATGCTATATCTATTACGATATCGCAACGGATATAGTAGGTCCATTGCGGTCATTTAATCTATGCTGTCGAAAAAAAATCAAACATCGTGGAGCGACGAAAATACTATTTATTTTTACCTATAGCCATTGCATTGTGGCTTTTTATATATATATATATATATATATATATATATATATATATATATATATATATATAAAAGTAATGATCCCATTAGCCCCTCCCATATGCGGGGTTCATAGAACCCCATTTTGTTGTCGTCCGATCTCGACGAAAGATGTGCCATGTCCTCGGTAAACCGGTAAAAATCAACCAATTGAAGCGGTTAAAAAAAAAAGAAACAAACCTATCTAGTCTCACAACTGGCAATTGGATAAAAGGGAGCACTCTGCTCCGATGAACCTTCTCTCTTTCCTATATCTGCTGGATCAATTTGCAGAAGGCTCTCATTTTTCTGCATTATCCAATACAGTCACCACGATTTTGAACTCTTTGTCTGGTAACATCACGACGACAATAAACCAACGATTACTCCTAAAATAAATGAATAAAATCCAAACGTGGGGACAAAATAAGAGGAAGAGAGAGAAAACGTATTCATAGAGATTTCACAGATAAGGTGGGTCGATCACATGGAAAAAAGACAGTGGAGGAATTATAGGAATTATAGAGAGAAAAAAACATATAGATGGTGATTTGAAAAGAGAGCAAGAGAAAAAAGGGGGAAGAGAAGTGAGAAAGCCCAATTTCCATTTTTTGTTTCTGGACCATGAAAAAATTTGGGTTCTCTCTCTTGTTTTTGGAGCCATGAATTCTGAGTCTTTATGTTTCTTCATTAACATTTTTACTTCTATTTTAGTGTTATCACTCCAATTGTTCTTATTTTATTTAACATTTTTAATATCTTCTCCTCTTCTTAAGCTCTTTAAACTTGCAAGCTAGAAATCTCAGTCTCTATACATTCATCTTTTCCTTTGATTCCTATCACCCAAGTGTATTTTCCGACGGTATTCACGGCCACTGGTCATTTTTCTGGCGACCCACTTGTTTTTCTAACTGTTAATGGTGGTTTCTTATACTTGCTGGGGTTGGCGTCGAAAAGGAAGAGAGAAAGTTTTTGGGGTTTGGAGGAGGGCAAGCTTGGGCAAAAACCAGAGACATTGAGCTTAGACTATATCCTCTTGGTGACCACCTGGCCGTAAATTGTCCATCTCTGGTTTTCAAATATAGCAGCTTTTGTGGAGCAAAGTGTAGCTTTCAAGACCCAGTAGCATCAAACTTTGCAACTAATGAAAGCTAGTCTTCCATTTTTAGTGCGAGAAACTAAAAGCTTTCAGGTAAAGAAACAAAGCTATTTTCACAACAACTAGCTTTCTCTCTCTATCAAAAATCTCGTTACTGAACAACCCAAGTGTTCTTCCACCAAATCAGGCCTCATCGATTCTAGTGAGAGAAACAACAAGCCCAAAATTGAAAACACAAAAGAGAGATGAAAGAGAAACTACTCGACGCTCGTTCAATGCTTCATCCAATCTCAAGAAACCAAGTATGGGGAGCTCTCAACACATGTAAAGTAGTAAAATTAAAATATTAATTTCCTCACCCTTATGATTTAACCGAGTTGAGTTTGAGCTTCTTACTGGTGACTTTGCACTACTTGTTTCTTCACGATTAAAGATCAGCGTCGGAGTGGGTCCTGCGCAGTCCGCATGCGTTAGGGGTTCATCATATCATTATATATATATATAAGAAAATTATTTCATGCAAGCTTAACTACATTTCTACATATATGGTCCAAAAAATGTAAAGCATCCATCTTCAAATAGGTGTTTCATCTAAAAACAATGGAAACTAATGCTCCAAATGTTTTCTTACTATAATTATTATTTATAGTTTTTAAAATTTATTTATTTTTCATATTCATGATCTTCATGTTAGAGATTACATGTCCTTAAAAATTAAGTCTTAAAATCCATCTCAAAAATAGAATATTAACAGGTATTACACATATGTAGGCTTGGCCGCATAGAAACCGGGTCCATGTATGTATATTGTTTGGGAACATTTTTCAACACCTTGGTCCCTGATATGGAATAAAGAGGAAGCCAGTCAATAAAGCTTTAACATACAGTAAAATTCCCAACAGTCTCAGAACTGCCCCATAATGGATTAAAATCTTTCGAAACACTCCAAAAGGCCACTTGTCAAGTTTTGCCTCAATCTAACATGTCTAAGGCAGCGCAGATAAATAAACAATTTCGAAAAAATCAGCCTCTAACACCTTGAAATAGACCCCGTAACTTGAGCTATATTTTAGGTGAGTCAAAGAGCTGTGGGACCACCGCCATTGGATCCGGCACGGTCGAAAACCCTTATGGGTCAAGTTTGGGCTTAATCGGGCATTCTAGGACAAAATTATGGGTAAAAAACCAAAAAGGGGTAAGTTGCACGCTATTCCCTTGCGGCCTCCCTACACCAATCTCCATTAAAGGAGGCTGATGTGTACAGTCCTGTGCAATAACTTCAAAGGCTCGTATCTCATTTGTTCTGAGTCGGATTGCTATCAAATTTGGTGAGTGTATTCGTCTCATCAAAACGGGCATTTTGATATTTGGCACGACCCATGACAATACCTGAGCAAGGAGAAAAACTAGAGAGAAGTTGATGATTCATGGAGATAGTTGCAGAAAATTCAACAGCATTATGCCTCTCTCGAGCGGCCAAATAACGACACTCGTGTACCCGATGGACCCAAAACCAATTGCATTATGTGCGTATGGTTCGAGGCTATCTCTGGTTCGAACCCACGTATGATGAACAGCTGGATTTCACACACGAAGGCATCAAAGTTGCTATAAATTTCGACCGTCAAATTTTCAAATTCTGGCAAAAAATCCAAGTCGACAAAATCTACGTCCGAGCACGAAATCTAGCTGTGTTTATTGCCACGTGATCGTGACAGCATGCTCAGTGCCATACAACGAAGAAATCATGAAAAAAACATTAAGAAATATGCACACTATCGATCTGAAGTTTGCAAGATCCATCCAAATTTCGAGTCGCATGATCGTGGCTTAAAAACACGATCTACGGCTCAAAGTTGGTATCAAATCGATCGCCAAGCCTACCCCTAAAAGAAAACAATCATCTTTCGGTCAAATGGGGACCAGAGCAACCCCGGATTATCCACGAAATATCACGCAAGTTTTAAGGCAGCAACAGAGACTGTTTGGGAATTTCACACATTGTTGGGCTAGGGCAAAACAGTCCTTTTGCACTCAATTTTAGAATTTTTTTAATTCAATTAAATTGCAATTATCATCAATTTACATAGTTTTTGGGATCCACCTATGTTTGGACCCAATTCTATAAGTACATGTTAAACACAATTGTTAAAAGGACCCTCGATTTTCAATACTCATCAATAAAATTTGAGAGTTTTCATGTTCAAATTGTTGGCACGTCTTGGAGAGAGAGAAGAGAGAGAAGAAATGGTTACATACCTTCTGATGAAGGTAATTTTCTCTCTCTTCCTCTCATCTCTCTCTTTCTCTCTCCTCATCTTTATCTCTCTCTTCATCTCTATCTCTCTCATTCTCTCTCCTCTTGTCCATCTTTCTTTCCTATTTCCTCTCTGATCTTTTTTATCCACTTTTCTTCTTCTTTTTTACCTTTCTTTTCTCTCTCTTCTCTTTTCTACTATCTCTCTATTCTCTCTCCTTCTCTGTTCATGCATGGCGAAGTCTATCGCCTAGCATGATATCTTCTTGCTTCAGAGACATGAACAGCAAGCTAGGCCTCAACCCGAGTGGTGGGCCAGGCCTCTATCAAAGTCTCCTTATCTTCTCGTCTGTCATGAACGGCAAAAGCACATCGCTGCCCAGGTTTTCTCTTTCCTCTTAATCTTATGTCATGGACGGCGGAAGCACATCGCCACCCATGTTTTCTCTTTCTTCTTAATCGTTTGTCATGGATGGAAAAAGCACATCATCGCTCATGTTTTCTCTCTCCTCTTATTCTCTATCAAGGACGGCGGAAGCACATCGTCGCCCATGTTTTCTCTTTCCTCTTATTCTTTTGTGATGGACGACGGAAGCACATCGTCGCTCATGTATTCTCTCTCTTCTCTCATTCTTCTATCATGGATGGTGGAAGCACATCACAGCCCATATCTTCTCTCTCTTCTCTAATCTTTTATCACGGACGGTGGAGGCTCATTGTTGCCCGTGTTTTCTCTCTTATCTTACGGTTTCGTCATGGATGGCGGGAGCTCATCGTCGTCCATGTTCTTTCCTATCTTTTCTCTCTTCGCTGCTCATGTTTCCTTGCTCTCTTTCTCTCTCTTCTTTCTTCCTCTCTCTCTCTCATTTGACCAAGAGAGGTTGAGACAAACATTGGCATGGTAGTCTTGCCATCTGGCAGTATTGTAACTGAGCCGATCTTAGTTACCGAGTCCGCCTTACTGCCACGGTAGGCTAGTCATTGTGCCCAGCTAACCGATGATCATTCTGACGTCTAATAGTATTTATGTTGTGCCGGTCTAATTACCATGCCCATCTTGCTACCACGTCGGGTCAATCACTTGATGATCTAGCTGTCGTGTTAGTCTCGTCACCTAGTCAAAATTCCTCTAATTTACCCCCTTCTTCTTCTTTCAGTTATCCTTTTACCCTCTCTTCTTTTTGGATGTACACGTCCGTTTACATTCGCTCAATGACAAGGTGGGGTCTCTTTCGGTCCACTTATCTTGTAAAATTAACCATGTGTGTGCAATTGCAAAAACAGGAGAATACAAGTCAAGGAAGGCGATTTCGAACTAGTTCTACGACTGGAGGCATTTCTTCGTGATCTAAGAGGGCGCCCACACGAGCCAGCCCGAGTAAGTCCCGAACCCACCTTAAATTCTTCTCTCAACGGTTGGTCTACCTACCCTAACTCCTGAGCGAAGTTCCTGAGAGAGCGATCTCAAAGTCTGAGGTTCCCCCAAAACCCGAGACGCATGCCGCCCAATCATCTAGATCCAGAGGGTGAGATTGAGGCACCTAACCAACTTGGTGACTCCACTGGGGACTTACTACCCCTTCATCGGGTCGATCTTGTTTAGCTAGTTTTTCCTTGTTTTTCTGTTTTCACACACCATATGACTGCTTGGTTTCTTAACCCGTTTATCCAATTCAAGGATTTTCTGATCCCGCATTCACGAGCATCCCCCAGGAACAAGTTCCTCGAACTTCATTCCCAATATTCCTTCTGAGCAAAGACTCAGTGTTTAGCGCTCAGGTCTTAACCTGGATAGGCGTGAGAATGGACTTAAAGGTCCCTATCTCCCCATCTACATGCCCTGGTGAAACATGCACCAAGGTGGCCTACATTGGTAGCACATCTGATGCTGCTCACAGTATGCACCATGTCATCGGTAAGTCACTTGTCCGTTGCATTGCTGGGGTATGCAGAAGGCTGCCCAATCCCTTTCTGCAAAAGGCAAGCAAGTTGTCGTTGCTTCAGTGGGTCGCCCCAATGCTACACCCCACATTCCTGCTCCAAGAATCTCTACCCTTAGAGGCTCGGCACATCGAGACGGAGACCTTGGGCCTCCACCTCTAGCACACACCATAAGGCTCATGGGTTATCCACTAAAGCCACACCTCGGGGCAGCTTTTATGTTACCTCAAGTCAACATCAAGGATCAGACCTCCCAAAGCCAGGACCTGCACACATTACGCATTTGCATCCCACCACTCGGGGCAATGCTATCGCTGCGTCAACCCTAGTACACGGAAGACGACCCCTGCGTCCTCCTACTTAGCACACACTAGCACACCCTGTAAGGGGCTGGCTTCCACCTGTTCTCTTACAAACACGTGCTCACGGTTTTCGGCCTCCTAAGGCTAGACCACCTGTTCGAGCCCGGGCTGACCCCCAAGTCACTCGTCATCCTTCTTTAAGGGATGCACAAGTGTCGTCATCACAGATAGCCCCTCTCCCCCAACTCAGGCGTCCTTATGAGTCAACCCTACTTTTGCCTACTCCTCCTTCTTTGAGCAAGCACCTCCAACCTTGGTACTTGAAGACCTTCCCTAAGAGTACCATTTTGATCAAGCCCTGTCATCTCGATAATGTCTCTCGAGCCCATAAGAGAGCTCGAGGCAAAGACCTGTTGGGAGCATTCATCCTCCCCGACCCAGGATGACCCCAGTTCCTGACCCATACCCGTTGCTTCACCTAATAGAAACAGCTCTTTCTTGCGCAAGATGTGCCGACCAGCCGCAGTCTCGATCGCAGTTCTGACACGAGGTCCATCAAAACCTCAAATTCAAATGCGATAAGGGTCTGCAAATTCCGAATAGGGAAGCAAACAAGAGGGTCGGGGCAACTAGCTCTAATGACCCTTTTCACCTGAACCCCTTCTACCCTGCACTGTGGTTAGTGTTGAAGAAGATGACCCTGCCACTCAACAGGCATAGTCCCAAGACCGTCGAGAATCGGTCCTCATGCGATCGGTGTACAGGACTCGATTATAAATGAGCCTAGCGACTCTCAAGAAGAGCTCATGAATAAATTTGAAGACATGGTGCACTCAATGATGGAGAATGTTGAGAGGCGATGGTTGATGGTAGACTCATTCTCCGGTAGTTTGTTGAAACCCTTGATGGCTCGGCTTTCCAGTGGTATGCTCGGCTTCCCCCAAAATCAGTACATAATTTGGCAGAAATGGAGAAACTATTCCACCAGCATTTCTATGACATCGAGAGAGAGGTTCAAACCATCGAGCTTCTTACCTTGACCCAAGATCCCGATGAGCCTGTGGATCAATTTATATCAACGTGGAGAAATTTGACCACTCGTCATCCCAATCCCAAGCTTGAGAAGGAAGAGGTTCAAACCTATGTGCGGAACATGAGACCTAAGATTGCTCTACATGTTGAGGCCTCCAATTCGAATTCCATGTCAGAGTTGATCTCTAAGTTGGTCCGATTAGAAAGTTTGTCATGCCACCATGGCGGGTCACGACAGGGATACAATCGCGGCAATGGTAGCTCTCGGACTAATACTTGGGGCAACCAACCAAAAGGTGTGATCGGCGTGGCCGTCATTGTAAGCAATCCAAAGAAAGCTCCCTCCCAAACTTTGGACCTCTCCCAAAGGGGTAAACACAGCAAAAGCACTTCAAATAGGCAAGTAACAACAGTCGTACAACTGGGAACCCCCACCTGTGAACCTTGATCGGAATGATTATTCGACCAGGCATAGGAACAAGGTCTACCCCTTTGAAAAGGAATGGGTCTTTGCACTACTTCGATTATTACTGAAACAATACATGATCGAGCTCCCAGAGACCAAGTTCCCTGATCAAGTGGACTCGATACCCAGGCAAACTACTATGCTTACTATCAAAGGATTAACCACCCTACAGATGATTGCTACACGTTGAAAGACATTTTCAAGGCCTTGATTCAGAAGGGCCAGAAAAAGCTCGAAGAGCTAAAGAAGGAATTCAAGATGGCAGAAGCCTCTCACGCAGTAACAGTCCAAGTGAAAGACGAAGCGCCTGACCTCCTTCGCACCCTATTTGTCATGATGCTTCAAGAATGCCGCATCACACCAAAGCCGGCAAGGCAGCCGCAACGCCTTGCTCAGGGAACTGAGAACCATTGGTGCCTATACCATTAGATATGAGGCCACGATCTGAGCGAATGCTCTAGTTTGCATGATATAATCGCGAAAAAAATACAAGGACGCCAAGAGTCTTACAACATTCCATAAAGTGATTCCCAAACCACTACTCCACCAGTACGAGGGGACCTCCTAACCCAAGTCGTAGGTGAAGATCACTCAGATCCTGTTGAACCCTCAACGTCTCAACCATGGATAGTCCATCATGGACAGAGCATACTCAAGTCCTTAAGGCGAGAAGAAGTTCGTCAAGCTAGGGAAATTCATAAACCTAGTGAGACGAATCAACCGTTGCTAATGAAAACCAAGAAAAGACGAGCACCAAGGGTTGCTCGCAGGAGAAACAAGAATTCTCAACCGCTAATTGAGAAGAAATTTCTCAGGCCTCTTCCCCCATTGCCAACTTTGCAAGACTTCATCCCCGGCACGATCTTCCTCACTTCCTTACCCCGTCAAGAGGATGTACTCGAGCCATCTTCTACTCGGAGTACATCCAATGAGGGTGATGACGTTAAAAGTACTCCCCAACTGTCCAAGCAAGGGAAAGACCTAAAAGACTCCCTGCACATGTCCAATTCTGGTGATGACCCAAAAAGCTGCCCAGATCGGTATGATGAGGGGAACGACCTTAAAATTCCCTCACTTACTGACCCTTCTCCTCCTTCTTCTTCTACTTCTTGTCCTTTGTCTTTTATGTCTCCTACAGGTACAACCATGAAGTATTCAGACTTCAAGGCCCTTGACAAATAATTTGAAGGAACCAATATAAGCAGGACGCAATGGAGGCGGTTGAGAAAGACGCTAGCCCAGGCAGCTGGATTCTTAACACTTGTTGATTCCATGGCGGCTCGAGCCCAAGCAGAGCCATCTTCTTCAAAGAATCACAAGAAGTCAAAACTAAAGACATCCCAATGGCCCCTTGAGTCTGACTTTGAGCAAAGACTGAGAGAATTAAGAGGGCAGAGCTTCTATTCTGAAGAGGCTTGCCATATGGTACAAATCTCAAGAGCATCGCCCAGCACAGGGCAAATAAGCTTGAGATCAGGGAAAACACTGCAGCCACCACCTCAGAAGTCAAGCATCTTGAAGTTTCATGGTTCATCACTTTTCCCTCACCCAAATACTTCAAGCAATCCACCCATCCTACAACTCCCTGGGCTCCTTTCTCACCCAAGTACCCTGGACACTCCACCCATCCTCCAAATCCCTGCGAGGTCGTTGGTCCCATATACCCAGCCATCTCTTAACTCCATCACTCAAACCAAGCCGGTTGTGCAGTTAAGTCAGTCAGTAGGCCAAAGCAAACCTTCTCCGCCTAAACTTTCTCCTCAACCCAAATCAGTGGTAGGGCCAGGAACGCAAAAGGCTGATGATGAAAAGGTGAAATATGATGTGATGGGGCACTTAAGGAAAGTTTCAGCCCTTCTCAGCATCTATGAAGCTCTCATGCTCCCAAGGGAGGCCCTTTATGATCTAGAAGTGTATGAGGCTGAAGTGGAACCCATTGAGGTGGACCCATCGATCTTGAGTGGTTGTATGGCAATCACCTTCTTAGAGGATGATCTGCAATTGGGAGAAAAATTTCACAATCACCCTCTCTTTGTGACCGGTGAATTACATACATACCCCATCAACCGAATTATGTTGGATGGAGGGTCAGCAATCAACATCATCCCAAGGAGAATCCTCACTTGGTTGGGATTAGGTTCTGAATATCTCACTCCGACTCATATCACAGTCCAGGGATTCAACCAGTTAGGAGAGAAGCAGGCGGGCACTGTCCGCCTTTGTCTCAAGATTGGTGAATTAAATGACTATGGTCAGTTTCATGTGATCGACACCGATACCCCCTACAACACCCTTCTCGGCCGCTCGGGGCTCCATGACCAGGGAGTGGTTCCATCCACATTGCACTAGCGTTTCAATTATAGTCGAGAAGGGAGACAGAATACAGTCTATGCCGACAAAAGACCGTTTTCCGTAGCCGACGCTCACTATGCTGATGCTAGATATTACTTCACAGATTCGATGTCATCCCAAAAGCCAAATGATGGTGACTACAAGTCTGTAAGGAAGACAGAATCTTTGGCCCATGAAGACATTGTGGAAATACATGTTCAAAGAAGGGGAAAGACAAGGCAAAAATCTCTCTTTAACTCCCCTTCACCCCAGCATACTATTCACTACCCTTGAAAAAAGCTCCATCTCTGCCTGAAGATGAACCTTCCCCTTTTGCTTCCATTCCAGAGCCACGTTTGTAGGAAGATGAACTGGAGGTCACTCTTTAAATTGAGGAAATCATGAGGACATAATTCTTAGCTCCAAAGGTCACCTACACGTCGGGCCATCAAAAATTCCTACATGTCCCTATTGCACTCTGGAAAGAAAAAGTGGCATGCCAACCGTTGCGAAAGATTTTTCAAAACCCAATTGCTATAAGCAAAGAGGATGTTCCTCATCCCACCATAGGCTAGTTCAAACTAGTAGTCAACCCCGAGTTTTGCACTTCTCTGGTTTGGTGGGAGGACAACAGTTTGAAGGACAGTCTTCCTACCCTCAAGAACAGGATCCCCTAGCAGAATTAAGAAGTGAAGTTCGCAGTCTCCAGAGTCAATTGGAATTTATGTGTATCGCTTCAAAACATCTGAAGGAGTTCGTGCCTGAGACAAAAAGATATGACGGGTGAATGCACCTCGAATGGAGGTCAAATCCCCTCCTAATTGGACTATTTATAGTGAGCAAGCTTATCAAATGATGAGGAAAATGAATTATGAACCTTTGATCAGTCAAACGTTAAGGGGAGAAGAAGCAATTGCTCCCCCATTCGAAGTCGATGAAGCCACAGCAGCTCGTCACAAGATTAAACAAGGCCAAGGGTATTAACCACTTGAGAAAATACACATTTCGAGAAGTTCTCAAGCCCAAAAAGAGCAAAATAGGTACAACAAAGCAAAAAGAAGAATGAAATCATGCAGCAAAATCAGCCAGAAGAGAAAGACAAGCATTTTTTCACAAATTCAAAATTTTTTACAGGTACTAACAAAGGAAGGACACTCTTAAAAAAGATCAATGATCTTATTGATCTCTTCTCTATATGTGGTGGAAGACGCCTCAACATGCTAGATACGCTCCTCAAGCTCGACCACCATTTGAGTTTCCAGCTCAATGGAGGAGGTTTCTGATTCAATGGTGTGAGTGAGTTCTGATAGATCCTCAGCTAAAGAAGTATCCAAAGCTCTCTCTGAAGCATCTCCTTCTGAAGATCATCGAATTCCTCACTTAATTTTCACATCCCCTGCCTTATCCCAAGCATCCGGTTGAAACAAGTTCTCCCCGCCATCTTGAGGTCAAGCTGATGAACAACCATAATGGCCTTCTTCAGAGCACAGACTTTTATTCCCCCACGACAACGTGAGATTGACGCCTCCAAGGAAGCTAGCCTATTGATCTCGGCCTCATGATGCAACCTCCAACTCTCCAGCTCATCTAGAGTAGAATGAAAATGAGAGAGGACTTCTTATGCATCCCCCAAAATGCTGGTCGTAGTAGTGAACTCCCTCAGTTTGACTGTTACCTCACCCAGCTTAATGAGATGCAGCTCCCTTAGACCCTGAACACTTGCATAGAGCATGCTTTCAATTATCCTAGAAATTCCACTGAAAATAGGTCTGGACGGTACTCCCGGGTCCACCACTGCTAAAGGAACTTCGGTTTCCAAGGCTGAGCTCGAAGGAATGACAGCCATATGAGTTACTTGCTCTTCTAGAGCAAATGTAAATTCCAAAGCCTCGAGCACCCCAGATTCAGACGCAATCCCCTCCCCTTGTCATTCACGCTCTGTTATAACTTCAACAGGTTCAAGGCCAGCATCTCTTTCTTGATCTTCACTCTCCTGAACTGTCACTTCAGCTTCGACAAGTTCAGGGGTTAGCTTTTCCCTCTGGCCTTCATCTTCTAAGGTCACCGGTTCAGTCACAACCATGGCTTTTCCACCTAGTTTGTATCCTCAATAGCCAGAACCTCGGCGATAAAAAGTTCAACCCCTTTATCTGCCTATCCGGTGTACTCTGGGGCAGCATCCTCAAGAGCCTCGTTAACCACAGGCCCCGCCTCAAGAAAGTTGCTCGGGCCTTCAGCGTCCATTACCTTAGCCCCTATCTCAGCCGGGGCAGTAATTTCAAGTGGGTCGGAGGCCATGTCAGTGTTAGATTCCTCCCCTTGGGCAATGATTGCAAGACCTTCAGCCTCATTGACCTCCATTGGAATCGGATCTGACTCAGGAATCCCCCTTGAGCTTGGAGACGTCACCCTAAGTTACGGAGTCACCTCTCGATCAGAAGTGATAATAATAGGCTCAGAGGGGCCATATTCATCCACTTCAGTCTTTAAAGATGCAAAAAATAGTTCAGGAGAGGCAGAAGATAATCGAGAAAGCGTAAAATGTGACACTGAGGGAGCAGCTAATGAATCAGAGGAGGAAGAGCTACCTCCTGATTCCAAGATCATAGGAAGTTTGGCACCCCTACATCTTCGAGCAGGTCTATCAGCCTGAACCGGTGCACGAGTACCGATAGGGGTAGAGAATTTCCTTCTCCTTGCCTCTGCTGGAGGAGGAGCAGCTACTTCAGAACTCCCTCCTTGAGAAGGTTCCACAACAAGTCTACTGTGACGACCACTCCTGATTAATGCGTTCAAATCCTGGACTGGATGCACCTCATGACCTGGGACCTTTCAGCCCTCCTTCTATTCAAAGACGAAACTGAGTTTATCAAAGATGCTCCTAGTCTTTTTCTTCATAGAAAAAAATTGCGACGAAGTATCATCTACAGTTAACTCTCGAGGGATCCCAAGAGCTTGCCAATTCTATGGATAGTCCAAGTCAATAAGCTCGCCAAGAGTGGGAGCATTGACAATCCTCCTATGTCCAATCTCTTGACGCTAATTGTCATTTTCCCCTTTCCAGAGGTGATCAGCATCCCAGTATCCCGAGCTGGTAAGCCTCCACCAGCATGCATAGGCCTCGGTCACCCAGACCCTTTCTGCTAAAGTGGGGAAGCACATACTTGCTAATGTCCATTGCCTCCAAACATGTAGACCACGCAGTTCGTACATGCTCTGGCAACCAGCATTCTCTAAGAGTCCCAATCGCTTCCTTTTTCCTGTTGTTTACTCTGCCTCGGTGCTTCTCAAAAAACACAGAGAAAGGGAAACACTAGTTAAGCCCATGCTAACAGGCAAAGCGATGAGGTAAGTACCCTTCAAGTCCAGCACAGTTTGGGGTCCGATAGGGCAAAACCCCCCTATAATGCTCAACATGAACATGAGCTCCCTGATATTCATGGGAGCACCATCCAACTCCTTCCCTAGTTCATTGATGAAAGCACGGTCGGTAAAGCTCCCAACTGGAAATGGGACCCGCCGCATATTTGAGGAGTCATACCCAAACACGCTCGAGCCTCCCTTGGGCTATGAAAGATAGCCTTTTGATCTATAATTCTCATCAAGAAGGGGCACATGTTCTCCCCTGTACCCTGACTCCTGACATAGGTGGAACGGAAATAGGCCCTTAGCCACCCATACACTAATGAATGGGGAATGGAGTCTTAAAATGTCAAGAAAATGCTTCTTCCATGACAATGCCATTTCCCCCCTCTTTTCCTTTGTAGGCCTTCTCCCTGGAGATAGCTCCCAGTCCATGGTAGATATTGCATAGGACTGGTGGAGCAAGAGCATATTGGCGTCCCCAAGCCACATCACAAGCCACATAGAGAGTGCTTGGTCGGATGTCATCTGCTCCTCCAGGAATAACAAATTTGCATAAGAATAAAGTCAGGTAGGCGGCCAAGAAGACAAAGTTGTCACTAGTCTCGAGTTGATAGATGGGAGGTGTCTCCTTAGCAATTGACTTCCCCTTCTTTCTTGAAGAACCCCGACCGTCTTTAGAGGAATCCCCGCAAAAGAACTTCACCCATTCGGTGCAGGTCACCGACCGTTGTTAGATTTGGAATGAAGCAACTGGTATATCTTGAAAACTTTCTGAAGACTGGCAGGCAGCTCCTCGTTTCCTAAGCGAGCACCACCAGAAATGACAGAGTTCTGGGGAATGAATTCGTCATAAATGGCCCCGATTAGTGGAAGGCAACTAATAAAATGAAGGTCCAATAAAGAGATCCCTGCTTCCCCATGCCCAAGGAGCCAAGTGTTGCTAACTTGACTCCATGTTTCCAGCAGCACCTTAACAATAGTGGAGCACCGATCACAATAGCTAGCTGAGCAATGAACTGCTGCTAGCAAAGAAGCATGTTTAAGAATGTCTCGGAATGACCCCAGCACTTGGATGGTCCAAGAAGAATAGCCTTTCAAATATTGATGCTCCCTTAGCACTCGGAGACCAGAAGAAGACCACATCATCCTTGGGTCTTCACCATTCTCTTCCCCAAATTGTGTAAATTGGCATTGGAGGCCACATTCCTGTGCATATAATGAAGGAGCGTCATCCCTTCTTCAATAATAACATTTCTGCATCATCCCCCCGGACTTCATAACGAACATCGTCGGTAACAAACGTGACACTGAGAGGCCACTCTGGCCTGCACTATGTATCAATGAGCCAAATAGGCTCGCCCCTCGCTAGACTGTCACCAGTAAATTCACTGTTGCCGACATCTCCTTCTCTCGGAAGGTTCTTCACATTAGGGATACTGTGAGAGGACCCGACTATCTTATCAAGGTTAAGGACCAACTCCTGTATGAAAATTACTAAGGCATAAGATAATGTCGGCTCTATTTCTCAAAAGACCACTGCCGGTTGTGTTCGCTAAAAAACCTAGCGCCGACTGTGTTCACCGACACCAGCTCCGGTTGGGTTCGCAAATACCAGTGCCGACTGCGTTCTCCAAATACCATCACCGGTTGTGTCTGCTAACGTCTAGCACCGACTGTGTTCTCCTATACCAGAACCAATTGGGTTCACAAATACCAGCACCGACTATGTTCGCCAATACCAGCGCTGACTGTATTCACCAATACCTAGTGCCAGTTGTGTTTTCAAAGGACTACTACCTCTCGCGTTCAAATCTCCTGCACGTGCAACATATCTTGTGCTTGTCACCTCGAGCCTCGCTACGCCGCTTAACAACTGCCGCCACAACGTGGCCTGATGCACGTCCTCGCACGTATCAACTGACAATCGTCTGTCTCCCAGTGACCCTTCATCTCTGGTGACTGCTCACCTTTCGCGACCCTTCGTCTCCAAGTAACCGTTTGCCTCCTCATGACCTCTTGTGTTCTAGCTGGACACTCCCCTTTTCCCACTAGAAAAACCATTGAGAAACCTTTTCCCTTCATGCACTCGCCAGAAAATCCTTGAAAAACTAGCCGAAGTTCTCAGGCAGCCCTCTGCTGCAAATTCCACCCTCTCTCACCTTCCCTGGTACCCCAAATTCCACTGCCGAAATTTTGAAAAAATCTGATAAAACTCCTTGCTTCCTAACTCCGGTGACAATAATCCTTGCAAGGTTCCTGCATTCCCTTGTCGGTGTTCTGCCCTCTCAGCTAGAATCTGCTTGCCAACAAATTCCTAAAAACTCCCTGCAAAATCTTACTGTCGGATTTCTCGTCGAGAACTCTCTCACCCTCACTGCTAAAAAAATGACTTAGTTGTTTTTACCCTTGGTGAAACGGTAAGAATGGGGATTTACCCCTTTATATAGAAAAAGTTTCCCTGAATTGTCCCCCACAATCCAGGAGTGTCAGTCACGTCCCTGAAGGCCGAAAGATGGCGAGCTGGATTGGGTCGGGCTCAAACCCGAGGCCCAAATGAAAGTCTACCGCTGACTATGAAAAGTCAAAACGAAGATCGGGTCGGGCTTGGGCTGAAGGCCCGAACACTAGCCTGTACTCAATGCCAGTTGTGTTCTTAAATGCCAACACCCACTGGGTTCTTAAAGAACCAGCGCCGGTTGTGCCTACCCAGCACCGGTTGTGTCCTCAACGACCCAGCACCAGTTGTGTTCTTTTATGACCAGCGCCGCCTGTTTTCCAGAGTTTATTGCCGTGTGTGTTACACTCTTCACACCAGCGCCATGCATGTTCTAGTACCACGCGTGCTAAACCCTGGTCACCACTACGCCTATCCCACCACTATCCTCAGTGGAGTTATGAGCACGCCATTGCCACCATACCCAATGGAGTAAGGGGCAGGCCACCCCCTCATCCCCAGTGGGAATTACACCTGTACTGCAGCCCATTGATTCCCAGTAGAGTTAGGGTTGTGCTTCCCCTTTAATCCCCTGTGGGTCCATCTCACATCAAGCTATCCTACCCCCAGGAGTTGGGTTACGTCTCATGAGCCTATCCTCCATGGAGTTTCATCTTTCACCACTAGGGAAGTCATACTTGTCCCCTAATCCTCAGTAAAGTCTACTTCCTATCTAAAAACCCCTGCTATCATTTTACCCCTAGGGAGTCAAATTACTATCCACATACATATTCCACATGCAGCTTCACCTACATAGCGACCCACCTAGTTGCATGACTTTAAACTGCACAGCCTTGGTCTAGATGCATGACCTTAAACTCCATGGTCCAAACTATTTGACCTTTAAACTGTAGCGAATGTCTAGTTGCATGACCTTAAACTGCATGGTCCTAATTGCATGACTTTAAACTGCATAGCTGTGGTCCAAAATATATGACCTTTAAATTGTAGCGGAGGTCTAGTTACACGACATTAAACTACATGGTCCTAATTGCATGACTTTAAACTGTATAGCCGTGGTCTAAACTATATGACCTCAAACCATAGTCTACGTCCTAGCGGCATGACATTAAAAGGCTTAGCACCATGATCCAAGCTATATGACTTTTAAACTGTAGCGGAGGTCTAGTTGCACGACTTTAAACTGCATGGTCCTAGTTGCATGACTTTAAACTGCGTCCGAGCTAGATGACCTTAAACCATAGTGCACGTCCTGACCACATGAAGTTAAACTGCTCTACACAGGTCCCTGAGGCATGACCTTAAACTTGCCCCCACAATATGTGCACACGCCCTTTACGTGCATGTTCATGCATGCCTTCTCTAACCGACCCGTTCGTACATGCAACACCTTCATTACCTCCCCAGTCAATCCCTTCATTACCATCCATCATTCCACTATGAGTTTTCACCCATGCTCACATAAAGGCGAACCATCCTGCCTTCCATACTCGCCGTCAGCTAGTGGGTCACTACTTTTTGCCTTCCACACATACGTCATCCATCTTTCACGGGTAGCCTCGTGCCATCTCCCCAAAAGTGAGTCAAATCACCATTGTACTCACTCTGTGGCCTCTACAGACTGCTATTTATCTACACCACGGTCCAGCTATATGACCTTAAACTATAGTGCACGTCTTGGCCACATGACGTTAAAAGGCTTTGCACATGTCCCGAATCCATGACCTTAAACACGCCTTTACAAAAAAAGGAAAGAAAAAAAATAACGGGCATGGTGTATACCTGACAAGGGAACGCCATGAGTAAAATGATGGACGGGAATGATCACGAAACCATGAGTAAGAGAGTTCTGTAAATCAAAACTCGGGCACAGTGAAATCCCTGAAAGGGCACCGTGCGTAAAAATGGGAAAATAAGGGTAGACATGACCGAAAGGTTATGGGTAAAATAGCCCCAAATAAAGGAAGTTGGTGAAAACAGTCTCTACGGTGTTATTTCCCAAGTTCAAGTGGAAATTCGCAAAGGACGCTTAGACCAATAAACACGTTGATGCAGAGTTTGCCTCAACAGGCGGCTTCAGCCCATACTCAAAGAGAAAAGATCCCTGGTGTCACAATACCATCTCCAAAAATATGAGCTTCAAGGAAAACATTCTGACAGCCTGAGTCCATTCACAAAAAGGACTCAAAGGACAGAAAACTCTCCAAAAAGGGTAATACTAGTCTCATAAAGAAGAGCATTATTTCCACAAGGTCGCTAACACACTTCAAAATGTTAAATGGTCCCTAAAGAAGGATAAGTCAGCCATGACTTTGGACCTGTGATGCAGCAATTAAGATTGAATCCCCAGGTGTCTCCTCAGACAAAGAAGAGAGGTATCTTAATTTTTGAAACTGCAAAGCAGTGGGTAGGGGTATACTCAAAGTCGGTCACCTCGATAAACTGAGGTACCCAGTCATCCAAGGAATAACTGGTGCACAACGCAAATGATGCCGACAGAAGACCCTTCAGCAGACCATCTAGAACAAAAAAAACAAAATCATTGAAATGTGGATCAACACCAGAGGATAAAAAAATTGAGTCTAAATGGACAAATGCCCTTCAGCACGGCACTCAACTGCTAGATGGGCCTGATTCTGACTAACGAGGTCCGTACAAAATCCTAAGCTATCAGAATCACAATTAGTCCCTTGAGGGTGAGGACTTCGACAGGATCCCTCAAAAAATTCTCTTCTCCCCCTAAAGTCTCCACGAATGGACCTGTTGTTTGAATGTATTTTTCATCACCTTGGTCCCTGGTAGGAAGCAGGTCAATAAAGCCTACAAAACAATGGAAATTCTCGAAAGTATCAGAATAGCCCCAGAATTGGTCAAGATCTTTGTCGGCACTTCAAAATACCACCTACCAAATTTCATCGTGATCATATATGTCTAAGGAAGTGAACACAAAGAAACAATTTCAGAAAAATCAGTCTCTAACACCCTGAAAAGGACTAGACAACTGGAACTATATTTTCGGTGTCTCAAATCACTGTGGTACTACTACCATTGGGTCCGACACGGTCGAAAACCCCTATGGGTCAAATTTCAACTTAGTCAGACACTCTATAACAATGATATGATCAAAACATTGAAACAAGAGGGGTCACACACTATTCCCGTGTGGCCTCACTGCATCAAAACACCATTAAAGGTAGCTACTTTTACAGTCATGGGCAGCCACTTTCGGGGACTGTAACTCACTCGTTCTAAGTGCGATTACTCCAAAATTTGGTGAGCGTATTCGTCTCATCAAGATGAACAATTTGATATATGGCACACCCCAAGACGATGTCCGAGCAAGGGGGAAAGCTAGAGAGAAGTTGCCGATCCCTGAAGAAGTCACAGAAAATTTAGCAACGAAACGCCTCGCTCAATAGACCAAATCACGACGCTCTCGCAACAGATCGATGTGAAACCAATTCCATTGTGTAGGTAAGGTCTAGGGATATCATTGGTCCGAACCCTGTACATGATGGACGGTCAAATTCCATGCATGAAGCCAACAAAATGACTGAAATTCCGACTGTCGATTTTCAGATTCCCGTCAAAACTCAAAAGTTGTGAAATCTTCGTTTGGGCTCCAAATCGTGTTTCGTTTGTTGCTACGCGATCGTGACAGCATGCTTAGTGCACTACAATGAAGAAATCACAAAAAAAATTAAGGAATGACAGCACTATCGATCCAAAGTTTCCAAGATTCAAACGAATTTCAAGGCTGGTGATCATGGCTCAAAAACATGATTCATGGCTCGAAATTTGTATCAAAACGATTTTCATGCCGAGCCCTACAAGAAAACAATAATCTTTCGATTAAATGGGCATCAAAACACCCTCAAGTCAGTCATGGAAGATCACTCAAGATCTCGGGCAGCAATAGGGACCGTTCTAAAATTCCACACATTGTTAGGTAAGGGCAAAACAATCTTTTTGCACCCATTTTTAGAATTTATTTTAATTCAATTAAATCTTAATTTTCAGCAATTAGGTTTAATTTTGATCAATCCACCCATTTTTAGGCGCAATTCTATATAAACAAGCACTGCCTCATTGTAAACGGAGCCCTCGGCCTTCAGTTGATTCTTTGAGGATTCAATAAAATTTGATTCCTTCCTTGAGCTTGTGAGTAGGTCTTGGAGAGAGAGAGAGAGAGGAGAGAGAAGAAAAGGGTTGATACCTTTCAGATAAGTAACTTTCTCTCTCCTCCCCTCTCTCTTCTCTCTCTCTTCTTTCTTCTCTCTTTCTTTCTTCTTTCTTTCTCTCTTCTCTCTCTCTGTTCTCTCTCTTTTCTCTCGTTCTCTCTCTTCAGCTTTATCTCTTTCTTTCTCCTCTTCCCATCTCTATCACCTTCTCTCTCTTCTTCTCTTCTCGTCTTTAACTTCTTCTATCAACTGGTGAGACTTAGCACCGGTTGGTCTTTTCTATCTTCTTCTGTCAACTGACTAGGCCTAGAGCGGTTGGCCTCCTCTCTCTTCTTCTATCAGTCGGCAAGGCCTAGCACCGATAGGTCTGCTCTCTCTTCTTCTACCAGTCGATGAGCCCTATCATCAGTTGATCTTCTTTCTCTTCTTCTACCAATCGATGAGACCTAGCGTCAGTTGGTCTTCTCTCTCTTTTTCTATCAGTCGGTCGGACCTAACACTAGTTGGTCTTCTCTCTCTTCTTCTACTAGTCGATGAGACCTAGCATCGGTTGGTTTTCTCTCTATTTCTATCAGCCGATAAGGCCTAGCGTCTATTGATCTTTTCTCTCTACATTACATCCAAACGTCTGAGCATTCTAGTTGCAGCGGTTGCGTGAATCTTTTTGGCGTTCACGTGGTCTTGTGGCTAGGAAGAAAAAAGTAAAAAAGTTGAAGGAAATTTTTTGAATGTTGTCCTTTTCTCTTCTCTCGAAGCACAAACATTCAGTAGGCAAGCTGTTTGAAGACATTTTTCAACATCTTGGTCCCTGATACGAAATAAAGAGGAAGCTAGTCAATAAAGCCTTTAACATATAGTGAAATTCTCAAAAGTCTCAGAATTGCCCCAGAATGGGTTAGAATCTTCCAAAGCACTCCAAAAGGCCACCTGTCAAGTTTCGTCTCAATCTGACATGTTTAAGGCAACACAGACAAATTTTTAGAAAAATCAGCCTCTATTACCCAAAAACGGACCCCGTAGCTAGCGCAATATTCGCAATACATCAAACAGCTATATGACCACCGCCATTGGATCCGACACGGTTGAAGACCCCCATGGATCCAGTTTTGGCTTAATTAGGCATTCCAGGACAAAGTTATGGGTAAAAGACCAAAAAGGGATAAGCCGCACGCTATTCCCATGGGGCCTTCCTACACAAATCTCCATTAAAGGAGGCTGATGTGCACAGTCCCAAGCAGCAACTTTAAAAGCCTGTATCTCCCTCGTTTTGAGTCAGATCATCTCAAATTTGGTGAGCGTGTTCGTCCCATCAAGACGAGCATTTTGATATGTGTCAGTGCCCAAGACGATACCTTAGTAGGGAGAAAAACTAGAGAGAAGTTGATGATTCGTGAAGATAGTTGCAGAAAATTCAACGGTAGCATGCCTCCCTCAAGCGGCCAAATCACGACGCTCGCGTACCCGATCGATGTAAAACCAATTGCATTATGTGTGTAAGGTTCGAGGCTATCTCGGGTCCGAACCTCTCGTACGATAAACGGTTGGATTTCACAAATGAAGGCATCGAATCTGTTGTAAATTTCAGCCGCCAGATTTTCAAATTCCGGCCAAAAATCCAAGTCAACAAAATCTTCGTTCAGGCACAAAATCGAGCTGCGTTTGTTGCAACGCGATCTTGATGGCATGCTCAATGCAATACAGTGAAGAAATCATAGAAAAAAATCAAGAAACAAGCACACTATCAATCCAAAATTTGCAAGATCTATCCAAATTTTGAGTCGCATGATCATGGCTTAATAACACAATCCACAACTCGTAGTTGGTATCAAATCAATCGCCATACCGAGCCCTACAAGAAACTAATCATCTTTCTGTCAAACGGGTACCAGAGCAACCTCGGAAGATCACCCAAGTTCTGGGGCAGCAGCAGAGACTGTTTTGAAATTTCACACATTGTTGGGCAGGGGCAAAACAGTTATTTTGTACCTAATTTTAGAGTTTCTTTAAATTCAATTCAATTGTAGTTATCATCAATTTACGTAGTTTTTTGGCATCCACTCATGTTTGGACCCAATTCTATAAGTACATGTTAAACACAATTGTTAAAAGGACCCTCGATTTTCAATACTCATCAATAAACTTTGAGAGTTTTCACGTTCAAATTGTGGGCACGTCTTAGAGAGAGAGAGGAGAGAGAAGAAAAGGTCTGATACCCTTTAGTGACGGTAATTTTCTCTTTCCTCCTCTCATCTCTCTCTTTCTCTCCTCCTCTCATCTGTCTTTCTCTATCCTCTTATCACTCTCTTTCCCTCTCCTCTCATCTCTCTCTTTCTCTCTCCTCCTCTCATCTCTCTTTCTCTCTCCTCATCTCTATCTCTATCTCTCTCCTCTTGTCTATCTTTCTTTCTTATTTCCTCTCAGATCTTCTTTATCCACTTTCTTTCTTTCTCTTTACCTTTCCTCTCTCTCTTCTCTTTTCTACTGTCTCTCTGTTCTCTCTACTTCTTCTCTATTCATGCATGGCGAAGTCTATCGCTTAACATGCTGTCTTTTTACTTCAGAGACACGAACAGCGAGCCGAGCCTTAACCCGAGTGGCGAGCCAGGCCTCTGTCAAAATCTCCTTGTGTTCCCTTCTGTCATGGACAGCGGAAGCACATCACCGCCCATGTTTTCTCTTTCCTCTTAATCTTATGTTATGGATGGTGGAAGCACATCGCCACCCATATTTTCTCTTTCTTCAAAATTGTCTATCATGGACGGCAGAAGCACATCACCGCCCATGTTTTCTCTCTCCTCCTATTCTTTGTCATGAACGGCAAAAGCACATCACCACTTATGTTTTCTCTTTCCTCTTAATCTTTTGTCATGGACGGCGAAAGCACATCACCTCCCATGCATTCTCTCTCTTCTCTCATTCTTCTGTCATGGACATCAGAAGCATGTCACCGCCCATGTCTTCTCTCTCTTCTTTCATTCTTTTGTCATGGACGGTAGAGGCTCATTGTCGCCCCTGTTTCCTCTCTCTTCTTTCTTCTCTCTCTCATTTGACCAAGAGAGGCTGAGACAAACATTGCCATGGTAGTCTTGCCGTCTAGCAGTATTGTCGTTGAGCCGGTCTTAGTTACCGAGTCCACCTTACTGCAATGATAGGCTAGCCATTGTGCCCAGCTGCCGATGATCATTCTAACGTCTAGTAGTATTGTTGTTCTGCCGGTCTAGTTATCGTGCTCGTCTTGCTACCATGTCGGGTCAATCACTTGCTGATCTAGCTATCGTTTTAATCTCGCCACCTAGTCAAAATTCCTTTGATTTACCCCTTTTTTCTTCTTTCACTTATCCTCTTACCCTCTGTTCATTTTGGATGTGCACATACGTGTACATTCGCTCAAAGATAAGGTGGGGTCTCTTTCGACCTACTTGTCTTGTTAAATTAACCATGTGTGTGTGATTGCATAAACAGGAGAATACAAGTCAAGGGAGGCAATTCCGAAGTGATCTAAGAGGGCACCCAAGCGAGCCAGCCTGTGTAAGTCTCGAACCTACCTTAAATTCCTCTCTCATCGGTTGGTCTAACTGCCCTCGCTCCTGAGCGAAGTTCTCGAGAGAGCGATCTCAAAGTCTCAGTTGTTTTATAAGGTTGCAACCTTAAAATGGATTTTGTCCTATTGTTTAGGGCATTTCGGGACAGGTTCGACTCCGCATTTTGATATTGCCCTAAAATTAGTAGTTCGCTGTGGACGACATTGAAATTCCTAATCTAGTATGCGGTCCAAGGTCTAAGACCACAGACCAGTGTTATTGTGACCCAAGGCCACAAATACAGTGGTCCGATGTCTGAGACGTTTGACCAATGTCATTGTGGCCTAAAGCCTAAGTTCCAAGTAGTCCAATAATTATTATGTCGGACCGGTCCCCAAGTGCCCTAAAACACAGGACACAACCTTACTTTCGAGAGAGAAAAAAAACATACAGATGTTATCAACATCGGACCGAGGGGCAAACTGGAAAAATATAAGAAAATATCGGAGGATTGACCCTCTATGTAGTTTTTGGGAAAATATAGATCCTTTCATATTTTATGAATTGTGGTGTGTCTATACGTAATTTTTCCAAGTTTAAAACATGACAATTTGATCGGAGATGAAATTTTTGAAATTAAATCATCAAAAGAAATAGGTGAGTAGTTGAATAGATAGTCTCTCATGTATGGTGGTTTCATAAGCTCTTCTTAATTTTATGAATTTGTGTACTATACTTAATTGTTTGGTCAAACATGATACAAGTGCTCCACATAACCATTGTAACAATGTGAGTCGAAGACCATTCCAAAAGTTATAAAATTAATTAGTCTCCAAATTTAAAAATTAATAAATCTACAGGTGCTCCACATAAACTTTCATCGGGCCACGTGACTAAGTGTTCAGGGGACCCACTAAAAGAAGATTGTGGCCGTCCAACTAGATAGTAATTGAAAGGATCATTTCAGGCTCTTTCAACTGTTATTTCTCTTCTTCCCACCTTCTCTTCTCTCAACAACTTTTAATTCTATCTTCCCTTCACCATCTCTCATTCACCTCTTGTCATTCCCCATTCTCATCAGAATGGCACTATTTCTAAAGGTCGGCCACCCAGGATAAGCAAAATGGTTTAGAAAATATGCCGAAATCATGACTGATTGGGAGGTGTTAGCATTTGTAGGTTTCAGAAGCCTAGGCCCTCTCTAAGGGTGCCATCGGGCTGGGTGGCCCAGCCCATGCAGTCAGATTAGCCCCGAAAAACAAGGGTCTGGGCGCTATGATGTGGCACGAAGGCCGAGCTAGGGTCTCTAAAAACTATGAGATAGTTCCTCTAAAAATTTAAATAAGGTTGTGGTTTCAATAAGATTGCAACCTTAAACAATTCATTTAAGGAGGCCTCTAAATTTTATTTTAAATATAATTTTAGTATAACAATTTCTTAGGGTAGCTTACGAATTTATTTTCATCTCTAAATATAAAACTTTGAACTCTAAAAATAGTTCAAATCATAGATCTATAAGCTCATGAACATCTTGAAAATGAATGGTACAGATAATGTGTTGCAAGATATACTATTTCTCGGGCTCAAAATTTTTTTTCTTTTTATTTCATATATTTCGATGTCGAGATGATCAATTAGAGGGTTTTAAATTATCAAAATAACCTTTTATGATGGATTTTTGAGGTGCACCTTTAATTCAACATTTTAAGGTCGCAACCTTATATAAACTTTTTCCTTCAAATATTGCTTCTCTCTAAAACTTTTGTGATAGTTTCTCTTTCTATTACTTAAAATTTGATCTAATTTCTCCCTCTAAAAATTTAAGATACTTTTCTCTCTAAAAACTTTGATATAGTTTCTTGAAAGAATGATTAATGTGATCTTGCCAGAGAATATATATTTTATTTTCTTTTTTTCACCCTTTTTTTTTCCTTTTCTTTTTCTTTTGACAAAGATCACAACAAATTGTCTTACTACAATAACTCTTACTTCACATAAAATAAAACTAACAAATCCAAGATCTTAAAAACGTTGATGCCACTTCTTATGCTTGAGAATGTAAAGACTAAATTGTAAAAGATAAAATGGAGAATGCAAGGAGATTACCTCAACCGAGCTTATTACACCCCACATTGAGTCACCATCATCCGATAGTACGGGATCGACGATCTAGCTTCAATCTCAACTGGGAAAGCAATTTTAGGCCAAACGTTTCTATGGAACTATAAACTCCCCCTTTTGATCACAAATCTTTGAACTAGGTCCAAACTCTCAGAGACCTAGTTGAGCATATTCTCTACTACCCAACCCTTAGGTTTAATCAAAAAGAGAGAGAATGGGAGATATCCTAGGGTTAGGGCGTGCCCCCTCTATTGGCTAGGAGAGAGAAGAGGCTAGAGAGTGTTTTAGAGAGAGGAGAGAGAGTGTGGGACACCCCTTAGAGGGGGAAAGCGAGCTTAGAAAAGAGAGAAGAGAGATTAGCGCAGAGAATAGAGTAGGGTAGGTCATCTATTTATATAAAAACTTAAGTCTAGGGTTTCCTATAGTTTACCTTTTAAGTGAGATTGAACATGGACCGTCGATCAAGGGTGACTTGTGGGGTAAGAGATCTGAGTCATCCATTCCATAGATGGGTCATCAACATTATGGAAGGTGCATGAACCATTATCCCCATTTTCTAAACCTTTTTTCTATCAATAGAAATTAAATAAATTAAATCCAATCAAAATATTGTGCATACCATAAAATAGCACAAGTCTTTTCATACTTTCCATAAAATCTTTCAAAATATATCAAGTCAATATCTAGTCAATATATTCCAACTATATGATCACATATGATATCCCACAAAATAAGGAAGCGAATAAAGGGGTGGCGCGTGGCACCCTAGAGGGGGCTTCATGAGCCCCACCTCCAACAACATGGTGGGCCCATGTGCACAATGGGCCCCCATGAAATTATTTATATATAAAAAAAACTAGAAATAATTTTAGAATATTATTTGAACATTATAAAATCAAGCTCAAATTTTATAAATAAAATATCCAGAGATTTATAAAAATTCAAATAATACTAAAATAATATTTATCATAAAAAAGACATAATTAAACTAATATGATGGAAAAATGATCCACATGGTTTTGGAATCAACAATCATGGGGCACTCCACCTGCAGCTGTAGATTACAACCACACTTGCTTTATCAAACCAACCCAGTGTTTTTCATGACCCACAATCCACGCAGGGCCTCATTAGTGGGTCACTAAAGCTGGCAGATAAACCAAATAGTAATAATCCCAGTTTGTGGATTTTATGTCATCCTCTAGAGACGATCTAAGGTCACCTAAACTTGATGCGACTATAGCTCTTATGGCACATAGGAGTATCTCTTGCACAAGTATACGCTTCACCTTGAAAGGTAGCTTACTTTCCCCAAACGATCTATCAATATGCATGTCGTGTGATGGTACATGGATGAGGCTTTGGCCCTCGTCTCTAGAGGCCACCATCACACACAAGGGTCACATAGTTCCTCAGCTCACTCATCCAGGCGTATTTTGACCTCATCAAGGGATGACTCATTAGAACCCTTATCAGTTTATACTCTATGTTCAGGTTACATGGGTTTTTCCCAACCAACTGGCCAAGACCGTCAAGCACAGTCTAGTATCAGCAAACATCATTTGCTTAGTATGGTCCACAAGAGACCACACTCCCACTGAATTTATATTCCACTGCATCAAATGTTTTATAACAATCACTCATAAGGCCTTTAAAGGCCACATAAGCCCAACATCTCTCACTTGGCCTTTGAAGGCCTTACATTCTCTCTTCCTCACTTTCTCATCTCCATCTTTCTCTCCCAATTATAATCTCTCTCCCAAGAATTTTTTACTTGTTCTCTCTCAATACATAAATCATGGCTTTCGCCATAAATCCTTTCACAAAAGGACTTAAGGAGGCAACGCCTTTTTCTTTTTTTTTGCTGCTTGGATCTCATCCCAATAGTAGTCGTAGTCCATCTTTTATATTGCATCGTAAATCATGGACTTGTTGTCGTAGTAGATCATATTGTACCCTCATCGCATAGGGTCATATGTTTTTGGGCTCAAAGGAGTTCTTTAAACAAGTTTCTCTCTTCTGTAGCAATACAACCAGTGCCACACATCTAGGTTCCATAGGGTGAACAACATTATCGTCTGTTGTTCTAGCTGACCTATCAAATACTAGCAGGTGCTCCCACTAGAATATTTAATTCATCTGGATCTCGTTCTTTCTCAATCTCACATCATTCTTCAAGTTATATAAACATGCTTTTATATGCTTGGAGTGTTTATGGAATCGTGGCTCTTTTGACACACATATCACCGCCATATTGTCATACAAAATGCTTACATCTTCACAAAGCACGGGGTGAAAGTCAAGGTGATTAAAAAAATTATTAATCCATACTGTATCCTTGGCTGCCTAACAGCATGCCATGTACTATGTCTCCATGGTGGACAATTATACCACATCATATTTCTTTGATTTCCAAGAAATTGTACCCCCTCCTAGCATGAACACATATCCAGATGTAGACTTCACATCATCTGGATCCGTGAGAAAGCTTGCATATGTATATCTGAATGTCCAAGCAGCTAAAAGAAACGTGGGACTGTAGCAGCTCCCATTCAATTATTGCACATATAACATATGCATTCTCAACATTCTTAGGCCTATATCATGAAGTAGCATAGCAAGTCTCATGCAAAACCTTCTTGAACCACAAAGGTTAAACCACACTAGTCGTCTTGGTAGTAAATTCATACAAACCAAGTTATCTAATCAACACAACATAGGTCAATGAAGCTTAGTAAGATGGCATTCCTACAATATTCCCTATGGTTCAAGGTCTTAGGTAATCAAAGATTTTAAATAATTAGAAACATGGGTCAAGGTATATGAGTATTTAAAAAAAAAATGCATGTTAGTTTTTCTCCTACTTTTTATAAATACCTTCAAGACACAATGTCTTTCTCTTTAATAAAAAAAATATTGATTTGGTATATATATATATATATATATGCATTCATAAACAATAGTTATACAATAGTATGAAAGTTTACAATGATTTTCATAAAGACTTAGTGGATTTTGCAAAACTATGTGGTTTTCTCATAACCATATTCATAGACTTAGGTTTTTCTCAAATCATCCAATTAAATTTTAAACTACATGATTAGCCTTCATAAATCATTTTACCACATTCACTTTTAATTTCCTATCAAGTCAAGTTCATGGCCACAAAAACAAACCATAAATACCATCTTATAATTTTATCCAAAATAAAGTATGACTAAAGAATGTCTATTAAAGCCTTGACAAAATATTTCATGTTTTACAAATATGGAGACTTTATCAAGAGGTCATCATCACATGTAACACATCATATTATAGATATTATTGGGAGGATGGTCACTAAGACTGAGTTTCATCATAACAATCTCTTTGTGCTTACATATTTGAATGAGCCACACCTATCTCTTGTGTTTCATCCTTATGGCTCAAAGTCCTAGATCGCATCACATCTTCATGTGGATCACTACCTTAAGTAATTCATACTTTAGCACAAAGAGGCACTAAAATTTAGGATGACCTATGTTCAATCTAAAATTTTTATTCTTCTCTTCCCATAGATATTTCTTTCTAAAATAAATTTTATTAGAAAATTTATTCAAAATGAAAGTCTAAAAATTTAGTGTGGGCAATAAAACATTCTTTTAAGAATGAAAATAAAATCGTGACTTCAAAGTCATTAAAATAGTTTTTGTTCTAGAAAACAGCACATGCGCGCTCTTCAATAAATAGATCAATTTGATGATTACAGTCAAATTTCAATTAGAAATAAAATCATATGGTTGGTGGGAAACATTACAAAACTCAATGGATAATTCTTGGATTTTGCAGAGTCAAAACTAACACCCTTCATTGATGAGTTCGTAACTCTCAATTCCCTTAAGATCTCTTAGTAAAATTTTGCAGGTAGATCCTACTCTCAACGACACATAATATTACTGAAATGTATAAAGAAAAATACATCATTAAGTTATTAATATCACTGCTCCAAAATAGTCTAGAATACCCATTATGCAGAGGGCCTTTTCAGTGTTTAAATATTCCAATAATTCTTAATCGTGGGTATATTACTTGACCACAAAGGTCATTAGCTTTCTTATATCTCATTTTCAAGCTTGATCTAAACTCAAAGAGAAAAGACAATTAATGACATCAAGTATCAATAGCTCTGATACCAATGAAAGAAAGACTAATGTGATCTTGTCGAGGAATATATATTTTATTTTCTTCTTTTCACCCCTTTTCTTTCCTTTTCTTTTTCTTTTCACAAAGATCAAAACAAATAGTCTTACTACAATAGCTCTTGCTTCACATAAAATAAAACTAACAAATCCAAAATCTTAAAAACCTTGATGCCACTTCTTATGCTTGAGAATATACAGATTAAATTGTAATAAATAAAATAGAGAGTGTCGGAGATTACCTCAACAGGGCTTATTACACCCCACACTGAGTCATCACCATCTAATGATGCGGGATCGACGATCTAGATTCAATTTCAATCAAAAAAAAAATTTTAAGCCAAATGTTTCTATAGAACTATAAACTCCCCATTTTTATGACAAATCTTTGAACCTAGGTCTAAACTCTCAAAGATCTAGTTGAGCATATCCTCAACTACCCAACCCTTAGGTTTAATCAAGATGAGAGAGAATGGGAGATATCTTAGGGTTGGGCATGCCCCCTCTATGGGTTAGGAGAGAGAAGAGGTTAGAGAGAAACCTAGAGAGAGGAGAGAGACTACTTCCCAACCCTTATGTTTAATCAAGATGAGAGAGAATGGGAGATATCATATGGTTGGGGTGTGTCCCCTCTATGGCCTAGGAGTGAGAAGAGGCAAGAGAGAGAAATCTAGAGAGAGGAGAGAGAGTGGGAGGTGTCCCTTAGAGAGGGAGAGAGAGTTTAGAGAGAGAGAGAAGAGAGATTGGTGCAGAGAATAGAGGAGGGTAGGTCATCTATTTATAGAAAAAATTAGGTCTAAGGTTTCTTAGGGTTTCCCATAATTTGCCTCTTAAGTGAGATTGAACATGGACCGTCGATCAAGGGTGACTTGTGAGGTGAGAGATCTGAGTCATCTATTTTATAAATGGGTCATCAACAATATGGAAGGTGCATGAACCATTATCCTCCTTTTTTAAGCCATTTTTCCATCAATAGAATTTAAATAAATTAAATCCAATCAAAATATTGTGCATATCATAAAATAGCACAAGTCTTCTCATACTTTACACAAAATCTTTCAAAATATATCAAGTCAATATCTAGTCAATATTTAGTTAATATTTAGTCAATATATTTCAACTATATGACCATATGTCATATCCCACAATATAAGGAAAGAGAATAAAGGGGTGGGGTGTGCCACCCTAGAGGGGGCTTCATGGGCCCCACCTTCAACAATTTTATATATAAAAAAAAAACTGCAAATAATTTTAGAATATTATTTGAATATTATAAAATCAATATCTTCATATTCATAAGCTCAAATTTTATAAATAAAATATCCAGAGATTTATAAAAATTTAAATAATAATTTTAAAATAATATTTATCATAAAACAAACATAATTAAACTAAAATGATGGGAAAATGATCCATATGGCTAAGGAATCAACAATCATGGGCACTCCACCTTCAACTGTGGACTACAGACCACACTTGCTTTATCAGACTAACCCAGTGTTTCCCACTACCTACAGTCCAAGCAGGGGCTCATTAGTGGGTCACCAAAATCTAGTAGATGAGCCAAAGAGTCGCAATCCCAGTCTGTGGATTTCAGGTCCTCCCCTAGAGATGGGTCAATGTCACATTGACATGATGTGACCACAACTTCTATGACGCATAGCGGTATCTCTTGCATATGCATACGCTTCACCCTGAATGGTTTGCTTTCTCGAAACGGTATATCAATATGCATGCCTTATGATGGTACGTGAATGAGGCTTTGACCCCCTTCTCTGAAGGCCACCATCATACACAAAGGTCACATAGTCCCTCGGCTCACTCATTCGGGCATACTCCAACTTCATCAAGGGATGACCAATTAGAACTCTTGTCGGTTTATACTTTATGCTCATGTAACATGGGTTTCTCCCAATCGACTGGCCTAGACCGTCAAACACAGTTTGGTATCAGCAAATATCATTTACTTAGTATGGTCTGTAAGGGAACACACTCCCACTGAGTTTATGTTCCACTATATCACATGTTTTATTACAATCACTCATAAGGCCTTTAAAGTCCACATAAACCCAATATTTTTCTCTCTAAAAATTTCAATGTAGTTTCTATCTCTAAAATTTTTTAGATAGTTTATTTCTCTAAAACTTGAAATTTGATATAGATTTTCTCTCTAAAATTTTTGAGATACTCTCTCTCTCTCTACAATTTAAAAATTGAAATATTTTCTCTTTTCAAATTTTTTGATATAGTTTCTCTTTAAAAATTTTGAGTTAGTTTCTAACTCAAAATTTGAAATTTGAGATTGTTTCTCTATCTAGAACTTTGAGATAGTGAATTCTATTTAATCTTTGGACCATTTTGATAGAATCAAACTCCACGGTCTAAAGCTTCCTCGGTTTCTTCTGAATGTTTAAAACTTGATATGACCCTAAGTTTTTAGAGAAAACTTTTGGACCATGCGGTTCCTTAAAATGTTTAAAACTAAGATATTCTTAAATTGGGAAATTACAATTTTCCCAAAGGAGAAGCACACTATACATTTATTCCCTCGGGAAAGAATATTTTTCGATTTAAAATTTTGAAATACTTTGGGGAATCATCATTTAAGTATTTTTCCAAAATATGTAGATTTTAAATTGTTAAAAACTTAGATTTGAGGATCCAAATAGTGCAGGGTTCCTTTGCACACACAAAGTGGGTATGCTCGGTTTTTTTTTTAGGTCTTATGTCAAAAGCTAAGTTGAAGAGATTAGAACCCCAAAAACTTGGGGTCTTGAAATACTCCTAAATAAGACTTTACCCACCGGTGTGAAGTACATGTAAGGTATGTGTTATCTTGGGAGGATATATTTTTCTTTTATGAAATTTTGACATCCATCTCAAAATTACATGATGATTATTATCAATAAGAAAAAATTGGATTTTAAAATTTTCAATACCCTTGTCCCCCAAAATTCATATGGTTCTTGTTCAGTTTTGGGTCGTTATTGTTTCATGCATATAGCATGTGAGTAGGGGGAGGAGTAGAATATCTTTGGGGGGTGTCGGCGCACTTTGCGCTCCTGGAGGGTATATAGTTTTTTTGGCATTTATGTTTTTTTTTTATTTTATCTTTAATTAAACTTCTCTATTTATTTTTTCTATCTTTTAGACCCTTCTGGACTCATAAACTATTTAGACTTAACGAAGTTACTGGGCTCAAGAGTGCCTAGATCCCGAGACCGGAAGAGGTAAACGGTGTTCTCAAATCTGGGTCTGTGGGGGCAAATCATTCACCTATAGATTTCTGTCAGAGCGCTAGATCCACGTCCCAATCAGTTTGAATTGTACTAAAAAAAATTAAAAGTAAATAAAATAAACTAAATATTAAAATAGGGATTTATGGTTGGCGTATTAGGGGCATCTAAGAAAATATTACTAGCTAGGGACATGAGGGTGCAGACTTCTGCACACAATATGCATCAAGCAGGCCTGTTAGTGTGGTTACAGGCAAGGCATTTGTCGTCTTGAAGAAGCCTATCGTCGAAAACAGGCATTCCGTTGATGAATGCAACGGATTGTTATATGATTTGTAGATAAAGAGCCTTATCCTCCCATTTTCCCCCCTCCCCCCCGCCCGGCTCCGTATATCTTTCTCTCCATCCTCCCCTTGTCTTCCGTATCTTACTGTTCTCTCTCTAAATCCTTCTCTCTAGCATACAGAATATATCATTTGGGGCTTACCTTTCTCTCTTTTTTTTTTTTTTTTTTTTTTTTTTTTTTTTTTTTTTTTTTTTTTTTTTTTTTTTTTTTTTTTTTTTTTTTTTTTTTTGGTAATAACTCACAATTCTCCCTTTAACTCTCTTTTTATTTTGTGTGTTGGTTTTACCATCCATTTTGGTTCTGCCTTTTTCCATAACTCACTATTCTCCCTCTATCTCTCCATTGCCTTCTGGTTTTATCTTCCATTTTAAATCCTTTTTTTTTTTTTTCCATAGCTCACTATTCTTCCTCTATCGCTATCACTCTGTCTTCCTATTATGTGTGTTGAATGGGCTTTCCATCTATTTTGATCCCACTTTATCTTGCATTGCAAAATGGAGCTTTCGTTTTTGTAAATGAGAGGTTTCTATATATGACTATAAATGATAAGTGGACTTGTTTAATAACCTTTATAATTTGATACATTTGCGAGTCAAATAGTAAGGGTCTGAAAAAGTTAGAAAGATCTTTTAGGTTTCTATACAGTCTATTTCTGTTGAAAAATGGGGCAAATGGAAAAGTCTCAACAAAAAAGATTTTGCGGAACAATTGAATAATCAAGTATGAGATGCGTGAAATGGATGTCCTGTAACTTTTTTTTTTTTTTTTTTAATATGGTATTTCTGTTACGCAATTATAAAACCTACTCACTTCTATTACAAAACATAAAAGAGTTTTGGCCGGGTTACTAAGCCCCAATTTGTGACAACATTATTAGAAATGAGGATAATGCTTTCGCCTTATTTGGGAATCAGGTTGGGTTAAGGATGGCGGATGCCTCAACTTAACACCCCATCTCCATTCCCACAATAATCATATCAAAAAAGAAAATATTTCTCCTTCTTCATGGCGAGAACTGGTAAGAGAGAGGAGAGGATTCATAGATGCAAGGTTGGGAGAGGAGGCACTTTATCTGTAATAAAAACAATCTACTAGTAGTATATCGCACCAACCTTTCTATAGGTGAACTGGGAAATGAGAGGTGAGACAAGTATCTTAAAATCAACAAGTTTGATACAGATGAGAGCAATCCTTCTCTTTTCCTTGTTTGTGTTTTCTTTTAAGGATTAGTGAACGATAGCATTTCCATTTCCATGTAACAAGGAAATTTATTTTGACTTTCTTCAAAATCTCTCTGAACATATCTAATCTGAGTCCTTATCAGGTTTAGAGAGACGGAGTTCAACAACTGTGTCCAGCGTGTTAGTTGAACTAACCATATTGGTGCTCCAACCAATTCTTTCGGTAGGAATCTTTTAAAAAAATTTAAAACAAATAAAAACAATTAAAAAAATTAAATATGTGAGAACAGGGTATTAGGCCGGTCTTTATTGCGCAGCTCCTTATAGACAGCAGACCGGTTCCCAATTCTGACTGGGAACCAGGTCGGCCAACACTAACCATTCCAATCCAAATCGTTGGTTTTTAAAACACCGACTCTAACAAAAAAAAATCTAAAGAACGCTTCAAATCATTTTACACAAGCGTAAAACACGCGCAGGACTTGGATAACTTAAGGAGCACGATGAGGAGGGTTCCTTTGCCTTAGCAAGAAGAGGATGGTGCACTTCACCCACGGTGTGGGTAGAAGCTGAACCCCTTCCTGAATTCCCATGTCGATATCCATTCTTTTTCATCATCATCATATCATATTTGGGATCTACTATCATCCACTCTTTATCATAATTTCTTGAAGAAAAAAAAAAAAAAAATTCAATTGCTTCTCATTTCTATTGTGTCAGTGTTTTGCTTAAGGTGAAACTTTTGGCCAATTTTGGGTACTTTTTACTCTTTTTAATTGAGAAAATAAACCATTTTAAACTGGTGTTTGGATGGACCAATTAGGTATTTTATTTCATGATATGGTGCAACTGCCTTATTATAGGGCTGTAAAATAAAAATAAATTGTTTTTTTTTTAATTTTTCGGGTTGTAAAATAATGAATTGTTTCTTTTTTAATTTTTCTTAATGAAAAACGAATTGGGGCTTTTCCCCACTTACCCAAAAAACGGACTTAAGACAAAATCGGTTTTTGTCTTTTCTATATTTAAACTTTTTTTTCCTTTTGTAGTTCTCTAAAAATAAATGGGTCAAGAATAGTCGACGCAAATGTGACGTGAAAATGTTACATTAGAGACGTGCAATAGGGACGAGAGAGATAGGTTTCAGAGAGACGTTAGAGAGGAGTGAGTAACTCTGGATGTGTGTATGAGGTGCTTTATATAAACCCACCGAAAATGTCTGGTTTTTTTTAAAAAAAAAAAAAAAGAAAAAACAATTTCAAAAAGAAAAATGTTTTTATAGGGCTGCATCATCGTCAAAAGAAGTAAATGCGTGAAGATACTCCTGCATAGACGCATTTCCATGTTTTGGAGGAGAAAATAAGGAAACAAATCTTCCACCAAATAGTTGAAATTGCGATCTCCAGCAAACGTTTTCCTTATGGACGTAATTTATATCAATGTTATCAAGACCAGACTATCATTAATAATCACAAATTTTAAAATTAGAAAATAGGAAAAATTCATATAAAATTAAAAATACAAAAAAAAAAAAAAAAAAAAAAAAAAATGGAAAAATCAGAAAAATATAGGAAACTCAAAAAAAAAATTTAAGAAAAATAGTAGGAACAAAATATAATGTCTATCATGTACATATGTTTTCCATACTCTTAATTCATTGAAATTGAAGTGTTAAAAAAATTAAATAAATATAAAAACCAAAAATCCTAGTATTCTTTTAGAAAAATATATGTAACGCTTCTTGAAAAGAAAAAATACATAACAATAACCTTTACTAAGATGAAATAGGAATTAATTAATTAATTCATATTATTATTCAAATTTTAATTATTCTATAAAATATATAACAATATATCTAATATTACACAATATTATAATACTATATGATATTATATATTAATATATAATTGACATTAACTATATGTTATAATTTTATAAAATTATATGTAATAATTATATAAAATATTGTTACTATGTACAAGAAATTTTTAATAGATATATAATGTTATAATATATATCTAAAACGTTAATATATATTTAATATATTATATACAATAATTAATGTATACTATAATATATACTAATATATAACATTATAGAATATATAATATAAAAGTGTAAATAATTTGTATTATCATAAATATAATATAATTAATATATATTATATAAGTAATTATTTAGATAATATATTTAATATATATAACATTAATATAACAAAAATATTAAAAATATATAATATTATATTACATTATTAATAATATTGTATGCTATTATATTATTATATAAGGAAAAAATTTATATAAGTTTGTAATCCTAAAATGTAGAATTAAGGTGTACATCAAAAATTCATCATAAAAAGTTGTGTTGATGTTGAAAAACCCTCTTATTAATCATCTCGATATCAAGATGTATGAATATAAAAAGAAAAAGAAGATTTTGAGAACGCAAAATAGTGTATCATGCAACAAATTATTTGGGCCCCCTATTTTCAAGATTTTCCTGTATTTATAGATCTACTCTATTTTAACCATTTTTGGGGTTTAAAATTTTATCATTAGAGACGAAAATAGGTTCTCAAGCCATCCTAAGATTTTTTTACACCAAAATTATAGTTATGATACAATCTAGATGTGCGTCTTAATTTGATTGTTTAAAGTTGCAACCTTATACAAACTACAACCATTACATAATATTATATTATTATATTATATAATTTCAAGAAAACGTGTATTTCAAGCAACCATTACATAATATTATTATATTATATTATATAATTTCAGGGAGACATGTCTTTCAAACAATCCAAACATTGCATCTTTTAATTCTCTTACAAGATGCTATCCAAACAACAAACAATTTTATTATAGGAGATGTTAATTCCAAGATATACCAATTCCAAGAGAGGCATCATAGGAGATGTTAATTCCAAGATATACCAATTCCAAGAGAGGCATCTCCCCAGGATCCCTATTTCCAAGGAATCAAATGTGATATGAATCCCAATTTTAAAATTTCGTAGAAATATGAAATCTTGGAGTTGAGCCATTATCCAGATTTTTAATCTATATTGAACCAAATAGGCCCTGAATGTTTCAACTATATTGTTAAAGTCAAATATCATCTAAGTCGTCCATTAGTGTTTTAAAAAAACGATGATTGTTGATTCAGGTCGCCGATTTGGATGCATAATTGGTTGGGACAAAACTAGTTCCATAATGGTATGGTCCCCACCAAGTTCCCCCCTAAAACCCCCTCATCATTCTTTCTCTTTTTTCTTTAAGCTTATCTAATATTTTATGTGGCGCCCCCCCTCCCCCTAAATCCTCACCCTATAAACCTCTATTTTTTATTTTTTTATTTTTTTTATTTTGGATCACTGATGTAGAGGATTTGAGAACAATCGAGATTGTTGATTCAGTTGATCCAAATCAGGATTGAGGGTAGACAATCTCCCCCACCAATCCACTTTTTTTTTTTAAAAAAAAAGGGACCCCATCTTAATAAGCAACAAATCAAAACCCCATCTTAATAAGCAACAAATCAAAAGGCTTTGAAGTCTTTTTAAACATGCTCCTGCTTCCCTTGACAAAATCCAATCTTGGGGTTTTTTAAGGATCTAAAGTTTGAAAATGTATACCAACTTCCTAAAAGAAAATTTAAATGCACTCTCTATGAAGCTAAAAAAGCAAAATTCTAAATTTTAATGTAAATTGTCTAATTTTTGCACAAAAGTATTGAATAATTCAAATTTATATTTTTTTAAACAATTATTTGGTAATTCTTAATTTGATCCAAAATTTCACATAAAAAAATTCCTTGAATAACTTTTTCCTCTAGGGGAGTAAAGGAACATATACTCCAACAAAAAGATAGCACACATTCTGAAAAACCATGTCTGCTCTTCTGTGTTCCTATGAGATCCATAGTCACCCCCTGCCCCCGCTCTCGCTCTATTTCTTTCTCTATGTCCACCTCTCTCTCCCTCTGCATTTCTTTCTCCCGCGCCACTTCTCTCTCTCTGTCTCTTGACTCCGAAGGAAATGGTCACCCCCCTCTTATCTTCTCTCTCTAAAAGTCTAAAATATGGTGCAAAGGATGGTATAGTGCATATTCGTATACTTAGTTTGGTGTATAGTTAGTATGGTTAGTATGGTGTATAGTTAGTAATGGTGCATAGTTAGTATGGTGCATAGTGAGAATAGCTAGTTTAATGACTATAGTGTTAGCATAGTTAGCATAAATATGGTGGCCCTTTTTTAAACTTATCTGTTTTTCCACTCCGATTTTTTTAACCTAGTCTTTTATATTTGCGACATTTTTACATAAAGTATTTTTTTCGATCCATATTTTTTACCCGATTTTTTCATCCGACTTTTTAAAATAAAAACGATTTGTTTTCGATTTTATGGTGTGCCGATATATTGATATTCCCCTACTTGCTAACTATAGTCTAGGGTGACGGGGTAAACTTTAGCTGGGATTAGTGCCTGCTCTGGCTAAGGCATATGCGGCTGCGTTCATCTTGTGCCATATGTGTTCCAATAGCCTTTGCATCTATGCTCGATCTCGTCAAAAAGATTGGCTAGGCTCCAAGATTTTATTTCATTTCCGCACCTAACTTTTCCATGATTTCATTTCCACATCAAAACTTGTTTTTTTAAATTTTCAGGGCCCATGGATTCCACTCATCAGCCCCCGCAATCTAAAACATAGGGCACATTTGGTAGGTATGAAAATTTTAGAGACAAGTATTTCAAAATTTTTAAAGAGAGAAACTATCTCAAAAAAATTAAGAGAGATAAACTATCTCAAATTTGAACTTTTAGAGAAAGTATGTTAAAATTTTAGAGAGTATCAAATTTGAGAGAGAGAGTACCTAAAATTTTTAGAAAGATAAACTATCTCAAAATTTTTAGAAATAGAGAAACTATCTCAAATTTTAAGTTTTAGAGAAAAACTCTATCAAATTTCAGAGAGAGAAAGTATATAACGATTTTTAGAAAGAGAAATTATCTCAAAATTTTAGAGACTATCTCAAATTTAAAATTTAAGAGAGAGAGAGAGAGCATCTCAACCTTTAGAGAGAGAATATTAAGTTTTAGAGAGAAACTATATCAAATTTTAGAGAGAGAGTGCATACAAATTTTTAGAGAGAAAATATATCAAATTTTTAGAGAGAAATCTATCTCAAATTTAAAATTTAGAGAGAGAAATTATATCGAATTTTAGAGAGTTCTTGAAAGTTTTTAAAAATAGAAACTATCTCAAAATTTTTAGAGAGAAACTATCTCAAATCTTAAGTTTTAGAAAGAGAAAGTGTATTTAAATTTTAGAAATAGAAACCATATCAAATTTTAGAGAGAGAAACTAAATTTTTTTTAAAAGAAAGGTTTCTATCCTTTCCCTACAACATAGAAGTTTTATCCTCCTCCTACCATCCAACTGTCCAATTTTGTTCAAGAGAGCTACTCACAGTTTGATCTTCGATTCGACGTCTCAAAATATATTATATTTAGTTTCTTTATACAAATTGTATGAATATGAAATTTGGTACGTGCCATCTTCCTATTGGAGCACACCTATTTAAAATATTAAAAATAATTTTTTGATAAAATATAATGACCAAAATGACCCTTGAATCTTTTAGGGGTATTTTGGTCATTTTATTTTATTGAAAACATTGTTTTTATATTTTTTGCTATTGTGAGTTTACTAGAGGGATGTGCGTCCAAATTTTGGTATCAAAATAGTTTATAGAAAAAATTTAAAAATACAATAGTATAGAGACGTGACACTGTGAATGGGGTAATCTTAGTCCTCTATTCAGAATGGACGGTTGGATAAGGGGGGATAGAACTTTTATGCTGTAGGAGAAGCATAGAAAGCTTGCCTTTTTTTTAAAGAGATAAATATCTCGAAGTTAAATACCATAGTTATAAAGTTAAATTAAAAATGGTTATTTAAATGGTTTTAAAGAGAGAAATGAATTATTTAAAACCATGTTATTAATGTACGTATTTAAAGTTTAACATTATTTAAAAAGGATTATTTCAAAGTTAAATAACATGATTAAATATCAACTTGAAATCCTTGATTAATTGGGCTCTTGATTTTCTTTGACGGTAAAATTTTTATCCAAATCGTTTGTATTTCCTTATGCACATTATCTCTAGAATTCAAACATTATCTAAAATTTTTACTCAAATCCTTTGTATTTCCCTTTACACATTATGTGTACTCCTATTAGAATTCAAACATTGTCTCTACTCGTGATAGAATTAAAGAAATGTGATTATAAACCTATTGTAGAATTGAGAGAAATATTTACAATTATCTCTATCCTATTAGATTTCACGGTCAAATGTTTACTATGCGTATTTTCCTTTTACAAACTCTCTCTCAAATCATCTCCACTCGAAGTAGAACTCAAGTGACTATAAATAACATCTTGAACCCTGCACTTTAATATACAGATCACCTATCACTTTGTTCAAAACTTAGTGAGAGAAAGATATAAGAGAGGAGAGAGAAGAGCTGCATTGCTACAAGGGATTCTTTTATAGGTATGTTTAAATTATCCAGCGAAAATGTTGTTCTTTTCTTCTTTATATGTTTTCTTCATGCTTTCATGGTGAGAGACAGAGAAAATGTCCATTATATTGTTTTTCTTCTTCTCTTCGTTTTCTTGTTTTTGCTTTTAGTTTCCTTGTAATGGAAGCAAACATTATATATAATCTTGGATTTGACTAACATTATATATAATCTTGGATTTGACTGTGTTGTTGTTCTTTGTTCACCATTACTGCATTCATAAGTTCCTTTGGACCTTGTTATTTTGTTTCCTTTTTTTGGTGGGTTTATTGGATAAAAGAACACGTTCTTTATGTTGTTTCCATATGACTTTTTATGGAGTTAGTTAAGCATTCTCATAATTTTTTTTATGGAGTGAATTGAGCATTCTCATTGTTTTTGGTTTTTATTTCTGTTTTTATTTTCTTGCAAAATTTTGTTTCATGGTTTTGTATTTCTTGTATTTTTTTTGGAAACTAGTGGTTGCCTTTTTGGGCTTTGTTTTGTTTTTGTTTTTTTTTTTTTTAATGTACTAGCCAATTTTTTTTTTACTTTATTTTTGAGAATGGATGAACGTGAACGTGCTTATGATTTGAGAGAGAGTGAGGGAGAGAGATATTGAGCTATACTACCGAAGTAGTAGAGAGAAACATTAAGCGAGATTTAGATACGCAGTAGACAGAGAGAGGGGTTAGGTGCAAGTAGTAGTTCATGTGGAAAAGGACATCAAAACAAGTAGTAGAGAGAGAAACATTAAGCGAGATTTAGATACGTAGTAGACAGAGAGAGGGTTAAGTGCAAGTAGTAGTTTAGGTGGAAAAGGACATCAAAACAAGATAAAAGTGCGATTGTAGTAAAGGTTCCCGTTTCGACCAAGTTCGCATATGTAGAAATGCAGGCTTTTTAATGAATCTATTTTTGAGATGGATTTTAAGATTGAAATTTTAAAGACATGTAATCCGTAACATAGAGATCATGAACTTAAAACAATAAATAAATTTTAAAAACTATAAATAATAATGTTTGTAAGAAAACATTTGGACTTTTAGTTTCCATTATTTTTAGATAGGACACATATTTGCATCCATTTTTAAGATAGAAACCCGCATTAAACAATTTTCCTTTAGTAAAATGGTATTTTTAAAATTTAAATGATGATTAGGATTGGGTTTTTATTTAAATCTATGCGTGATCTTTTTAATTGAAAAAAAAAGTAAGTATATCAAGAAACCCAACAATATATAAAAATTAGACACGTTATACGGAGCATTAATTAGAGAAAGTAGTTATTCGTTTTATCCCATGAAGATTACGCCATGTATATATAATATAAGAATTTGTAGAGGGCCCCTTACACAATTATTTAATCATAACCACTGGTTAGAGAGAGAAAGAGAGCCTAATAGTTACGAGAGAGAATCAGCATTAATCAAGGCTCTCTCTGAAGTATGATCATCTTGTAAAGCCCATAATTTTTTTATTTTTTTTGGTATCTTTTCTTCCACGTTAATGGAGGGAGCATTGCAGGTTAAATAGTTTGCGCATTGCCACTTGTTATGTATGTTATTTCTTGGTTCTTGCATTTATTATGTTTTCTTTATGAATTAGATCATTCTTTAGTTTCTTGTATGGGGTGAGGAAAATTATTTATCATATAAATCTCAATTTTAATTTGGTTTACTTTCATTTGATTTCTCTTGGTTAAGTTGATGTTTTCATTGTTTGAATCTCAGTTTTCAGATTGGTTTTTACAGGTAATTTGATGGATGACAGCAGTGATTGAAACAATAACTCGGGCTGAGTATTTGTCGGATGCCTGAGCCGAGTACTTGGCCTGAGTAACTCGGCTCGGCTCGAGTATGGCTGAGTATTGTTTAAAAACAAATAAATACAAAAAAAATCTTAAAAGAAAAGAAATATATATTTAAAATAAAATTAAACAAAGAACATCTAAGTGAGTTTTAAAAAGTTGGGAGAAATTTACTTTTGAAAAATATAAACATAGAAAAAATATAAAAATAAGTATTTATAGCCAAAACACTTTCCTGTATTATAATTATTATTATTATTGTTATTGTTATTGTTATTGTTGTTATTGTTATTGTTCTTCTTGTCATTGTTATTGTTATTGTTATTATTAGTATTATGCTTTTTTTTGTTGTTGCCGGTTCTTTTTTCTCATATTTTATTTGTCAAAAATCAACCTATCGGGCTTAGATCTTTCGCGCACAACAATTTCGATGTGGATTTGAAACAAGGATAATGTTGTTTTGATATGAAAACGAGGAAGAGAGAGAGGAAGTGGCTAGAAGGTAAGCCTTGCAGCGGGACTAGTCTTGATTGGGGTGAAGTTAGCTTCGCCCCAGCCTGTGATAAGGCTTGGGTCGGACCATTCCTAATGTTGGCTATGTGGCCCAGGCCCAGCCTATAAGCTCAGCCTAGCCCTGTCTTCTAGGGGTATTTAAAAATTATAGAATGCGTACTATAAGGGAATTTAAAGAAATACAAAATTTTAAATATAGGTTTGGCTGAGATTTAAACTTGAGTAAGCCGTAACCATTCAAGCCATAGTTACCATAACTAACAAAGTAAAAACGGATTAATAATCTTCTTCTTTTTTTTTCTTTTTTTTTTTTATTATAAACTTGGGACCTAATGAGAATAGCGCTCTAGCTATCACATTATGGCAACTAACACCATGACCATCTCCGCCCAGAACCCATTCTCAAACATAGGAGTAATGTATTACTTACAATTGTTTACTGTCAAAGTTGAGAAAGTCTAGAATCTCCAAACGAAAATTTAGTTATAAATCGTATATCATTTTTGGTAGATAAAATGAGGAATTTTCAAGTTATGGTCCAGAAGAAATAGACTGAGATGTCCTATCTTTTTGGACCATTACTTGTGCTGACTAAGGTCACCAAAACTATATGTTAGTAAAAAATGGTAGTCATGAAAATTGAAAAGGGAATTAATAAATATGACAAAAGAAGATAAAATCATTAGAAAATAAAGCTGATTTCAAGGGACCTCCTCGTTATGCGGGGTCTCAAGTCAATTTATAAAGCATACAGACATATAGGCTCTATAATAGTCAATATAAAGTAATATGCATATAAGGTTTATATAGTCTATATAACCCATGTAATTTTATAGACACTATATATTGTATAGGCTAGGCTCGGTTGGGCTAGGTATTAATGTACAAATTAATTTGGACTTCAACTTGAGTGATTTAAGTATTACATTGTTGTTACGCACAAGTTCAAACCACCATAGAAAATAAACACAGGAAAGTTGCTAACAAATTGTATGAAACTCAAATGTTAGCATAGTTTGTTGTTTCCCATGTCAAAAAAATAATGCTTCTCTGGGAGCATTCGCTCCATTCATTCATTTGGGTAAAGCCTAATTAAATAGTATCTTCAGCTTCCCTAAATTTTGGAATTAATCTCTTCAACCGTGCTATCATCATCCCAAGAAAAAAAAAAAAAAAAATTCAAACACAGTCTGTACAGGCCTAGCTTTCTATTTATCCCTATTGTATAAAACTTATATACTTACAGGTGTAATCATCCATTCTAATGGATAATTGAGATGGCCCAAATCACATTGTCACGCCTCTACACTATTTTATTTTTAACTTTTTTTATAATACATTTGGACACCAATTTTTGGTGTCCACTCATCTCTTAAACTCACACCTGTACAGAATATAAAAAAATATTCCCAATAAAATAAAATAAGCCGTGAAAGTGTTAGGGATATTTTCATATTGTATTTTATCAAAAATATTTTTTAATATTGTTTTTAGGTGAGCCTCATTGAGATGATGTCACATATCAAATTTCATATTTATATAATTTATAAAACAAATTAAAAATAAAATACTTGGAAGCATCGGATCTTAGATCAAATGGTCACTATTCACTTGATCTAAATTGGACAACCTGATTGGGGGAGAGGGGGGCTATATATATGTATCTTCTATATGGTATGAGAAGTATGGAAACATTCCCATTTGTATATGCCTAGGAAAGTAATGTTGTACGATTGAAAAGAGATGCTCCGACTTTTGGATGGTTATGTGTAAGGGTATAAGACAATATCTAAATTTTGTTTTTCGGTTATGTGTAAGGGTATAAGACAATATCTAAATTTTGTTTTTCGAAAACTACCCGCTAGAGATTCTCAGGTGGATCTCAAAATTTTATACTGAAAGCAATCCTTATAGTTGGCTATTTGATCTCGTGATTCTCAGGTGGATCTCAAAATTTTATACTGAAAGCAATCCTTATAGTTGGCTATTTGATCTCGTGGAGTAAGTTTACAAGTTGAATAACTTTATGATCCTTTTATTGTTGATGTAAAGTGCAAACAATAAAATATGCCCGTCAATAATATATATATTGATGTAAGGTATTGAGGAATGTGGTTTCAATACTGAAAATATTTGTGATAGCCTTAAAATATATTTTCATATTTATTTATTAAGTTTAAAGCTTAAAAAATAGTGTAGATCAACAGATCTATGAAAACTTGAAAATCTTGAAAATTGATGGTCCAAAAATGTGCTATAAAATACACTATTTCCAAAACTTGAAGTCAATTTTTTTTCTCATATCCATATATCTTGATGTCGAGATGATCGATTTGAGGATATTAGGCATCAAAACAACCACTTCTAGCAATATTTCTGAGGCAGGCTCAAATTTGATTGTTTAGAGCCTCGGCTCTATATAAACTTTTCCCATATATATATATATATATATGTATATATATATATATATATATATATATATATATATATATATATATATATATATATATATATATACATCTTAGTGAGGCGTACTAATAAAAATATGAAAAAAATAATTCGCATAATATAAATCGACCAAAATACCTTCAGAAGTTTTGAGGTATTTTGGTCGATTTATATTATGCGAATTATTTTTTTCATATTTTTATTAGGTGCGCCTCACTAAGATATACACATGCTCCAAATTTTAAGTAATTTAAATTTGTAGAAAAAAATGAAATTTGAAACACTACCGGACAACTGGGACCATACGATAAAGTTTGGATGGTGATGAGGATAGGCAAAATCACTGTTTATTTTCGCATATAGGTGTTGAGAAGAGTTTTCCTATATATATATATATATATATATATATATATATATATATATATATATATATATATATATATATATATATATATATATATATATATATATATATATATATATATATATATATATATATATATATGTTACACAATGGAAATTGGGAGAAATGGATAAAATAAAATTGGTACTTCAAGTTGTTTTGTTGCATTTCGGATCATGGTGAATAGTACTGGGGTAGCACATGAATAATATTGTATAATGAAATTTTTTCTAGGTTACCAAATGACATGATTTTTGAGGAATTTCTGATTGGCTCCACTGGGCACCCATTTTCAAGTGTGTCTGTTTATAAATTGACTCACATTTCCATGTTACCCAGATACTATATAAGCAATGATTTGGCCTCTTGATATTGTAATAGCCCAATTTTTGGGATATCTATTGGGGGCTCTTAGATTAAATTTTGGTTGGTTTGGGGTCCATCTGCATTTTTCTTGATAAGGTTTGACCCACCCCATTATTAGTCGTTTGATCATGCATTTTTTGTCCTAACCAATCCCGAAGCCGACAAATTTTATTTGTGAGATCCTGTACCACCAAATTTGAGGATCTTTCAAAAAAAGACTTTTATTGTATGTGATCATTTGGTGGCCTTCTTGTAATCTTTTTACATGTCCAATAGTTCTCTCTCATATATGTTACTGGCTTTATATCAAACCACATAACCTAGCGATTTTATGGTGGATGGGCTATCCTTTACTTGGAACCATCATCAACCCTACCATTTAAGGGATTTCAATATATAATGAGTCCTCAATTGCCCATTCCTAAGTTTAAAGCTTATCTTTGGGAATGGGTCACCATGTGCAGTTGACAGGATGCTCTAATACATAAATACACCCAAACCATGACTACTTCTTGTTACCATCAAAAGTGGTGTCTAAATGAGATAAACATCATTACCCAAAAGATTTACATTTATTTATGGGGTCTAGAAGGTTTAGGAATTTTTAATTACTTTATTTAACTTACATTTGATCCACTTAATGCTTATCTAAGTACTTTTCATTTGTGGTTGTGAAGAGTTTATATAGGTAAAAATAAAATATAAAGGAAAAAGGAACAACCGACATATGGGGCATATGTGGTTCTCTTTACATTCTTTCTACCAGTCATCTTGCTTTATCTCGTTCTTTATGATCTAAGGCTTCTTTAACACAAAGATTGACTCTTGTATTCTTTATTGATACATGTTTTTTCTTGCTTTTTGCTTGTTGGCTTCCTTTCTTAGATTTCAGGCTTCGACTTGGCAGAGTCTCCCTACTTGAACTCCCATATCGTGTTTTTTAAACCAACCACTCTCACATTTTTCCAACGTGGGGTAGATAGAGACAGTGTATATTCGGTTGTGGGGCATATCCAAATAGCTCACACCTAATCATATAAGGATATGTGTCCCCTTTGGATTTCAAGTCATATATATATATATATATATATATATATATGTCTCTCTCTCTCAAATTTATCCTTTATAGTTTCTTGTCGAGCATCGCTGGCTCATGAGGTTCATGTGAAGTTTAGGGTTTTTGGTAAGTGCTAGAGAAACCGTGTGCATGTTTGTGAAGCGACAACATTAGGTTTTGCAAATGATTCCTAACATTAAATTTAGACTTAACACTAGAATATCATGTCTGAGAGATGTTAAAAGGAAAGAGGTAGTCATAATACCATATTCCTATGAGCGGATGGCAGCGAACCCCATCAATAAGTTATAGCTTAAGTGAAACACATGGCTCTAGTTTAGGGATTCGATGTTGGAGTCCCTAATTGATTTTCTATACCATGATTGTTTAACTATTTCCCTACATGGAGTAATTTATGATATTTTGATTTGTCTGATCATATGAAATATTTGAATCAACATTCACACTTATACACTAAGACATATGTTCATTATGAGTTAAACAATAGGCGTCGTCTGATACTCTAACATAATTAATTGTGTTGGTGTTGGGGACATTGAAAGATGAGACATACATGGTGTGTGGTATCATCCTGATGAGAGATTGAAATTAGATCCCATATTAGGAATTGACATGATCCATATAATGTCCCTTTCAATCATGTCACACGTATGATAGCTAATGTGAGCAACATAAGTATTCAAGATAATCGCTTGGGTGCGGCCCTAGGGCACATTGGTTGCAACATCACACATGGTTGAGATTGAATTAAACTTTGGATTATGTAAATGTTACATATGTCCCAGTATTTATTTGCACTTTAGCATGTGGCTCATATCACACGTGCATAATGGGATGTCAATTATTGTATACAGAGATATATTTATAGGATGATCAAAGTTTCCTATTACCCCAAACAACAAAAGCAGGTCACTAGGTCATTTTAAGTGGCCTCATAAACCCTAAGAATATATGCGGAAGTGGATAGTTGATATTACTACTTTAGTCTGTCATCCTCATGATCATATTTGATTCGGCTGGATGCGAGCAGAGTTAGGAAAGTGATAAGATGAAAGTAGAGTAATAGCAAAACCACGAGAAGAACTTTGACATCACACTATGATTGGAACCCAGAGAATTAGTGCACACCATGATACTCAGCCAACTATGTGACAATGTTAAAAGTTTTATCTAGGATGTTCATTTGCAAAATAGTTTGGAAAACTATATAATATATTGCAATAGTGAAAATAAATTTATGGTGTGCATGAGAGTAAAGTTTTCATGGATTAGTTTTGTGTGTAGATTTATAGGATTTGGAATTTGGATGAGAACTGTGTTCTGCCCCTTGTGGATGGATGAACCTCCAAAGTATTTGGAATTTTGATAAGCGTAAAAGAGATAAAGCAATTTTTTGTGGATAAAATTGATTATCTAAGTTCCTATCCAAAATTGAAAAGATAATTGAATGTAGATAAATTGCATTGACTGCATCAGGCATGTTTACAGGAAATGAAGAGAATGGGGACCTAGGATGTAGAGAGGAAAAGAAAAAAAAAAAAAAAAATATTTTCTCTTTTGTATAAAGGAAAGTAATTGGCACATATTTTTTTAAATTTATCTTCTTCTTTCTTCAATTTATCTTTCTAAAACAGAAGGAAAAAGACATCCACTGCTCTCTCCTCCTTGATTTTCTTGCTTTCTGTTCTATGAAATCTTTGCTTAAAAAAAAAAACAAGGACTTTAGAGCCATCGGTCGTGGCTCAGGATTTATGGAATTGATCCCCGTAGTTTTGGTCATCAAAATATGGGGATCTAAAGAGGCAACATTAAACTCTTCTATTATGAAAAGAGAGAACCTGAGCACAAGAAATAAAAAAGCAAATATATTTCTAGACAGGTATATGGCCTCTACAAATCTTATAATTTCACATCTATATTGCATATTTTAAACATAGGATATATTGTTCAGATCTAAGAAATTTTATAGTTAAATCCCATTTTTTTTTTTTAAATAACGTCTTATATTTCATATTTTACAATCAGGTCCCAATTTTTTATAACATCAAGTGTATTTTGATTTTATATCTTTTTTTTCTATCACCAGATTAAGTTAAAATTTGGCACGTCCATACTTCTCAACACCATATACTTATAGAATATATTAAAAATAATTAAAAATAAACAAAATTACAAAAGTAAGTCCTATATTATCCAGAGGTAATTGGGTATTCTATATATTTTAAATTTTTTTAATAGTTTTCGCGGTTGTACAATGCTATGAATTATGAACATACTAAATTTCAGCTTAATCCAATCCATAGAAAAAAATATTAAATTAATATTTCAAAAATAAGGTAATTATATACATAAGACTATTTTTTAATATAAAAAAGGGAAACTATTTCATGTGATTGTGTCATTGTAATATAATAAAACCACTTATAGAAAATAATTTTTTGGCATTTGTGCGACCTCAAATTTTGCACAGGTACTCTTTACATCCTAATAATCTATTATTTTGGCACCTTAGATATGATCAAAATCAGTTTCCCTCAAATAATGAATCTAGACCATCCATTTGGTAAACTTTAAGATCTAGGCCTTTAGAAATTTAAAATTAATTTTTTATTATTACTCATATAACGATGACAATATCATCTAAAATATTATGAAAAAAAGAACAAAGATCCCTCTAAGGCATAGATATAAGCATCTCACCAAACAAACGCCCTATGTTAAATGGGTTAACACTTTTTAGATTTTATTTTAATTTTTTGTTTGTTCATCAAAATAAAAATATATATATATAAAATTTGAGATCAAACAGATGAATCTAGCATGATTTTTTAATAGTATTTCTATGAAATCTAGTTGCTTGAAATCATTTCCCTAAAAATTAATCAAGATTTATATATAAATATAAGAGAAAATAACATATATATATCCGTTATTTTTAGCGTTATTACGGAAATACTACGAAGTTTCTATTATTACATGTATACATGTTTTTCACCTTCGTAACATTTTTAAAAAAAATGATGGAATTGTCCTTTTCGATTTTTGGAAAACCAAAATATTTAAACGCTTTAATTTTTGTATTTTAAAAATCAAAATTTATAGATTTCAGTTCTTCAAAATATGAAATTATATTTCGATCATTTAATATTTGGAAATTTTCATGCTAAAACAATCCTCGAAATAAACTAGCATTCCTCTATCTTTTAAGGGTTCCCACAAAGTTTCTCTCTCCTACTCTACCACTTACCCTCTCACAATCTCTCTCTCTAACCTGCGAATTTGAACGTATTTGTCATCTATCTCTTCGTGATTGGTATATTTCTTACTCTTGCTCTATTTAAATATTGATTAAATTTTATTAAATTAATGCAATCTTTGAAGCAGAGATGTTTTTGTGTAAATATGGAATTAAATAATTGATTTACTTTTAATATTAGATTGATTTACTAGTACATTGTATTACTCAGTCTTGCCTCATGGGTAAGGCCAACTTGCCAGATTTATTATGTAAAACTCATATTTTATGAACCCTCAATGAATGTTTAGTTACGTATTATACATATCTCATTTTTTTAATGCATTGTTTTATTTCTTATCTGTAACTCGAATTTTGGTATTCATTTAATGCAGTAGCATTGACAATGGTTATGGGGTGTCTTTCAAGACGAACCCAGATGACAGACGTCTTTTTTACAAAGGAGGAAATTAAAGTTTACGAAGTACCATGGAAATAGTTCCTTAGAGCAACTAAAAAAGTCAGTTTAGGAATTTGACATTGTGTGATCCAAACAATTTAACTATTATGTTCCACAACGCCAGTCTATCTAGTGGCCCTGAATTGATTGACATAAGTCATTATATAGATGTATCATATATATTGGGAGGGGAAACTTCGAGTATTATTGTATACATTGCATCTATAATAAAGTCAGAGCGGAGATCAATGGAATTCCGAATGGAAAAACCTATTGGTGATGATCTATCTACAAGGAATATTTATATGTATAATTTACATTTTCGTCTTTAATTTTCTTTAATCGAATCATTCATGTGCACACATAGTTGTGATTTGCTCAGCTCAACTTATTATACTCTATCTTTATTAACAAACGGTCTAATGCACATTTGCCAGATCACTTAGAGTGTAACCAAGTGGTGCCCGTCCAAAAAGAAAATGTGCATCCGCTTGTATCAGATCGTGATATGGAGGATATTGAACCGACTGAGTGCCTATGTGGAGGAATTGATAAGATGTTATTTTGAAAATTGACCAATATTTCAAAAAATGCTAATGAATGCCGGCATCATCTGATTGATTTTGATGCCACAATAACTTTGTTTTGAAGTTTGTCAAAAGCGAGGAGGGGTGGGTTTGGGCAAGTTGTAAAGCAGGGGGTGTACGTGGCATGTGCGATGCTTAAGAGTTGGCAATACGACATACTTTAGAGTAAAGTTCATGGTTAATTATCACACATGTAGTGGTCCAATGGGGAGCGTTCATTGGCCGCTAGCTCACAATGATTGGATGGAAAAAAAGATTAAAGCATGTGCTCATGACCAGCCTAAGATTACAGTGAAAGACTTTATAAATTATGTGCAGCCCGGTCACTGTGTCAGGCTTTCCTACATGCAAGTTTGGCCTGGCAAAGAGGTTGTTAGGGAGATGGTAGATAGGTCAAATGACCAACAATACAATTACCTCCTCTTATATATCGAGAAGCTCCAAAGAACCAACCCTAGAGCTGAAGTTCGCATCCATACAGATAATGAAGGCAGGTTCAAATGATTATTTCTTATCTTTCATCATAGCATCATGGGTTTTATTAATAGATGTGGGTCAGTAATGGGTATTGATGAGACATTCTTAAAAAGAAAATATCTAAGAATATTATTGTGTGTCATTGCTATAGATGCAAATGATGACATCTTCCCAATATCATTATAGTGGTCGAGGAGAAGAACTACCAGATGTTGCATTAGTTCTTGAGTATTTTGAGTGATGTGTATTAAATGAGCATGTTATTCTACCTGCCGTAACACTTATATCAGATTGACATAATAGCTTACCATAAGCAAAAGTAAAATATTTTCCCAGATGTTTGTCAGTATTCTACATGTGACATTTATCAGAGAACTTCAAGAGTTTTATAAAGAGGTCAGTAAATACAATATTAATTTCTGTTGTTTTAGAAGGCTGCCCGCAAAACAACTATTCTAGAGTTTGATGAAAAATTGTTGGCTATACAGCCTGCTGACCCCAGAAGCATACGAGTGGATTAAGAATATCCCTCCCAAATATTAGGCAAATGCCCATTTTCTAAGAGCTAGATACAATCAACTTACCTCAAACATGACCGAGTCATTCAATAGCTGGATTTTACCCACTCAAGATAAGTCGATCATTACAATGTGTGAATATATAAAAGTAAAGTGATGTGCAGGTTTCAAGAGAAGAGGGAGTTAGTTAATATTTGAACCAACGTTCTAATACCGAAAGCTCAATAATTACTTGATTTGTGAAAGAATAATGCAAGCTTTTTACATATAGTTATATCAGCCATGGATAAGCGGTTTGAGATCCACTATGCATGGGAGAAGTTCGTTTACATTTTAACTCAATGGACATGCACTTGTAGGAAATGGAAAATCAGTGACATATTGTGTAGTCATGCCCTTATGGCTATTAACTACATGCACATGGATGTTACCACGTTCTACAACCTATATTTCATAGTGGAATACTTCAAATGGGCATTCCAAATACCCTTTGGGTCTGTCCCAGATAATAATGCGTTGACTAGTATGTTTAATAGGATAATATTGCCACCAAGTATGGCAAGCTCTTCAGAGAGGCCGAAGAAGCAATGAGGAAAATCCAAGGATGAACACTCCACCATGGCATTGAAGTGCAGGCGATGCAGTATAGTGGGTCATAATAGGAAGACCTATAGAGAACCAATAAGCCATTAGGGAATCATAGGTTCTTAATGTTGTATCAAATTTTCAGTTTGGAGAATGTCATTCGTATCAAACATTTTTAGGAATGAATGTCATTTTATTTTCGTTTTTGGGGAATTAAAGTCATTTCTATGATAAAACTAAAAAAAAATTGAATTTCGCCAAACCTCATTTGGTTGGAGGTTATTGAATTCAGGCCATATGGTAGGCAATGTGTTATGTGGATTGTTATTATATTTCTTTGGAGGCTCCTATCTTTTTGCTCTAGGCCAATTTGGAGGGATACTATATGATATACATAATATGCTCATAGGACCATCACTGCATTATATCAAGAAATGATAAGCTATAATAATGTTTGAAAAGTAGTCTAAACCATTATGCATACGTAAGATATGAGATTTTCATAAAAATCAAATCAATATAGAAAATATGATCTACCTGCATAAGAGTGGTCGAGCTACTAAAGTGGCTGCGCTTGAAAGTAGCAGCCTTTCTCAAGGAGTGCAACAGATAAGCGAGGCTTGCAGTACCTCAAGCATATTTGCCTGCTTACTCAATATTCTCAAAGAATTGAAAATACCTTGTTGGTACTAATGCCCATGATGCATATGAGAAAATGGTGACATTAATGAGGAAGATCAAGTAGGCACAAGTTTACCTAATAATGTCCAGTGGGCTTGTTCCAGGTGGTAGTTTGCTAAATTTTCCTTTCTACAATGAGTGCTTGATGAACTAATTGGCCTTCAAGTTAGCCTCACTGAGGACTTGACCCAATTGGTTTTGTATATGTTCACGGTAGTCGGTAATTGGATAAGAGGTAACAGGCTTGTCATCCACAACCAGACTGAGGATCTTGTGAGCGTCAAATAACGTAGGAGTCATCTTACCAATTTGTACATTGAAATGTAGCGAATTGGTCTCAGATCGCCACCTCTTTGCATTAACTGCATCTAAGGGATGGTCTATTTGACCTAACCAGCGAGTAGACAGAGCACCCAGTTTAGACATGCTCACTAGGTCAAATTGATCATTAGTTAGATCTCAATCGTCCAATTGATGAGTTTTCCCATTAATTCTAATGTCCAATTTCTCCTTAAATGCAACAAATCAACAACATATTGGTCATATTATAGATACATATACCTCTCGTATGATCATTAAAAGGACTACAATTTATTAAAAAAATGACAAACTAACGAATAGAGAAGATGAATATATCATATACCTGCCCTTGCCACATATAATATGACGAATGACTCTTATGCAGCTGCAGCAAACTCGGGTCCTCAGGACCTCCTGGGTAGCCCCCATCAAGATGGGTATGATCCATGATTACTGGAATCCCATATTATACCAAGTTAATCATAAGGCTACATATGCAAAGCTTATCATAAAATGCAGCAAATCCAAATTCCATAATAAATTGAAAATCCTAGATAGACAATGCTATTATTAATAAAAAAACAAATATATAAATTTATGAGCTCAACTGGGCAACCATGAACCTACTCTAAGATGAGCAAACTTCTTTTTAGAAAGCAAGAGATCATGGTGGTAAGATATCTAGTGTTTTCTTATTCTACTGTGTGATATTATATGAGTAGTAAAATAAACAAATTCTCAATCCGCATAAGGCTCACATTCTTTTGAGTTAAACCCCTATTGGGGAACTTTCCTTAAAGGATCATATTATCAGGACAAAGATGTTCCTTTTCTACCCTAATAGAAGTACATTATGAGCTAAATCCATGTTAGAGAACTTTTCCTAAAGTAATTTTGTTTCTACGGGGGATGCAAATAATATTGGATGCATTACAAGTATCACGGTATTCAATAGATAAAATATTGAGGAATCAACCTAATCATTACGGTTTTAAAAGATGCCAATACACTTAAGAAGTTTTACCACATACCTAAGTTACCCCAATAAAATTAAAAGCACGTAGAAACAAGATAACAATGGTGGAAATATATCAAAAGACAAGATGGAGCAGAAGCATTTGAGACCAAGATACGTATGTCCTGAAAATTCGAATGGTATTTCTTAACCATAATTTAAAAAATGCGAAAAACAGTATCCTCAACCACTGGCAGAAATTTGTACATCAAACACATATACTATATATATATATATATATATATATATATATATATATATATATATATAGATATATAGGGAAAAATTTCTATATTTCCCCTACAGCATAGAAGATCTATGCTTCCCCTACCATCCAGCCATCCAATTTTGATCAAGAGAGTCACTCACCGTTTGATTTTAAATCCTACATCTTAGAGTATTTTAATTTTAGGTTTTTCTATAAAAATTTTATGAACATAAAATTTGGTATGTGTCATCTTCGTATTGGGGCGCACCTATAAAAAATATTGAAAGTAATTTTTCATTAAAATATAATGGCCGAACTATACCTTTAAATTTTTAAGGGTATGTTGGTCATTTTATTTTGTTGGAATTTTTTTTATATATTTTTCGCTAGTGTGATTTTAATAGAGGATTGGATGTCCAAAATTTGGTATCAAAATAGTTTATAGAAAAAAATTTAAAATAAAATAGTGTAGAGACGTGACAATGTAATTGGAGCAATCTTAGCCCTCCATTCAGATTGGACGGTTAGATAAGGGCAAGTACATAAGTTTTATATTGTTGGGGAAGCATAGAAAGCTTACCCATATATATATATATATATATATATATATATATATATATATATATATATATATATATATATATATATGTGTGTGTGTGTGTGTCACGACCCTGCCCCCGACCGCCTTGCTGTACGCGACGGAGGGTGACCGAGCATAGGTTCGTGATCCCGATGTAGCGTTTGTCAATTAGGTTGGGGTGAACTCAATGCCATTATTTTGGTAATCAAAGCAAACCATAGAAAGATAAATACATTAGTAATACTAAATACAGGGGCAAATTTTTATTTGAAGCTCCATATATTAACAAAAGAGCTTTACATAATATTCTTCCAAAAATATTACATTTGAGTCTAGGGCATCAGGGCACAAAATTACAGGTTCATGCAATAAAAAAAATCCACGGCTAGACTTCCTAACCACATACAAGATCTAGATCCTGCTTCCAATAGGTCTGGCTTCAACCTCCTTCAGGAAACCCCGCCATTCCAAATCTTGACTTGTTGTTATCAGCCTACAAGGAGGGGAGGGAGAAATGGGATGAGTCATACAACCCAGTAAGTAGGTCTAAGCGCTATGCATCAACAATGAGCCTACTCATGAATCATAAACAACTTATTTAACTATATGGATGTTCAGTGCAGCAGTCATGAGGATCAGCGATTAGGTCAGTGCATCAATTATTAGCATTTTATCCATATAGGAGTTATCATTCAATCGATTCAATTATCAGCATTCACAATCACTATTCAATCATTACCCACTCACTCCCTAGCTCACCTACTCCCACAGTAGAGGCCATATCCATCGAGTTAAGCCAATCTCATTGCTTAAGACCTCTACTATCTCCTAGGAGAGAGGGCAATGACAAGTGCAGAAATTCACTTCGTAATGCCCTCATACTTACACATACGGCCCCAAGCACGCATTGGAGGTTTGATATGCACTTACCTTGCAACGCGTCAATTGCTAGTCTCATCTCAGTAAATCTTGGGGGGTGCGACCCTCCCATTTCACTTTCTCCTAACTGCATCCTATCATTCAGCAAGTTAGGAGATATAACCGGCATCACTTTCCTTAGTATAGCAATCCTCACTATCGATGGGTGCCCCATCGTGCAGCGAACAGTACCAGCAAGATGGATGCCCCATCACGTAGCGACCAGTATCAGTGAAACAATGGCCAATATCATAATATTATCATAGAATAGTGCCCACTGCCAATGGGTGTCCCATTGCGTAGTGGTCATTATTATGGCCTCTTATCGTGCTCAAGCATTTAATTTCATTCGTGCTAAATTCCGAGAGAGGTAGCAGAAGTCGAGCATAACACTAATTCTATGAAGTGCAACAACAACATACCCCTCTTCTCAAGGGTGTAATTTCCTAATCTAGGGAGAATTTCAAAATACTTTAAACATTCAACATTAAGTTTATGCCCACGGTTTTAAAATGGCGGTGATTTGAGGGAATTTGAACAACTTTTGATAGGTCAAAAGCTTGGCTCAAATCTATTGAAAGTTGCTGGAAATTTCCTACAACAGTGGGCAGTGACATAACCACGCATTTCGGGGCATATCTCTCAATTTACAGGGAATTTCAAAATTATCAAAACATGAAACTTTAAGCTTATTAACTGATCCTTAAAATGGTGGTATTGAAGACTTTTGGACACCGTTTGATGGGCCAAAAGTACGGCACAAAAAGAGTCATAGTTGGTTGAATTTACCTCGACTGTGGGCAGTGATATGCCCCAACATTTTGGGACATATCTTTTGATCCATGAAAAATTTTAAACATAGTATAATGCAAACTTAAAATAGACATGCATATCTTTCATTCAAGATAGATTTGGGCCCATTTGGGCACTGTTTGGTCACCGAAAATCCCAAGTCAAAAACCCTCACAGTTGCTGGAAAATCCCTTTATCCCACGTTTTAACATGCAATCCAAATGATATACACCATTTCACATGCCAAAATAAAACCCAGCACAAGCCTTATTCATATCAAGCAATATAAGCAAGTTTTACAAGGAAACTACTCTATAAGTTTATCAAGTTCATTACTCAATACTCAATCACTCATTCAAGCCCCTTTTTATTCATTTATATTCATACACCTCATTCTATCATCTTGCTCTTCATATCAACTTAAATTTAAATCCTATGAAGTGAAATGATTCATGGCACTAAAAATGGGGGAAAACAGCGTTGGCAAGGGGAGGAGAGGGACTTATATACTCGTGGTGGTTGAAGAACACAGTGGCTGACGTCACCGTGCACGACGCTGATAGGTACGGTGCGGCGCTGACACGTACGACTACCGGACGTTTGACCAAGACACTCACGGCGCTACCCTCAGCTCACGTACGGCGTTGCTCATTTGTTGCCTTCACAAGGGGCGATAGCGACCTTCGGCATGCTCCAAATGGAGCTACACTCGTGGTGATGCTCGAATTTTCACTCGTGGCAATGCCTTTCACATGTGGCGTTGCTCTTACTTCTTGTCACGACCCCGCCCTCTGACCCTTGCCAGAGGGCGACAGAGTGCGGGATCGCGACCGAAGGTAGCGAACATCACTCAAGTGGCAGTGACTCAACGCAAGAAAATGTGAAATCAGAACCAAACTATGAAAGAAAACTAGAATAAAACCATTCATCAAACAAAGAACAATTCAAAAGTACGACCATCTCATTCATATAAGTGTTAAAAAGTCTTTACAATTCTTTCAAGGCACTATAGGTCCAAAAAAACACAAAATGAGGTACACCACACATTACTGAGACATCCAAAACATACAATGAAAGTCTTCAAAGGACGGCTTTTTAACCTCTCGACTTCAAGCTTCAAATCCCTCAAAGGTCACCCACCTTAAGCACAGATATCAACACTCTTCACTCTACAGTTATGAAAATAAGATGGAATGAGCTAACAACCCATTGAGCAGATCTACACCATTGCATTCCAATTAGCATGATAGTGATAACAAAAATGCAACACACATATACATACATATACACATGTATCAAATAAAGTCCCTCAACATGTTTCTCAACACTTTAACAGAAATGTGAGAAAGATAGTTCAATATAGATAATGCATGTCACAATCACCTTTCTTAAAGTAGAGTAATAAAGACTACATATCACAATTATAGTTAAAAATCATGCAGAAAGCGTAAATAAGTCAGGCAGACAGATTTATCTACTCCTGGATTAGAAGCCACATCTGTCAAGCTAAGCCAATCCTGAACTTGGGATTTCTACCCTCACTCAGGAAGGTGGACCATGACAAGTGGACGACGAACTTCATAAGGCTCTCACACACGCACACATCCCCAGCACGCTTTTGGGTTTTTGATAGGCAGAGGCCTTACAAGACGCTACCATTTCCTTATGCCCTTTTGGCGAGAGAGCGTTACACTACCATTAGGTAACCCAATATGTAGTCCCCAAATAGATTTGGGGGACGTGACACTCCCAATTACTCACATCCTGAGTCTCATCTTATTATGGGGAGTAAGGGAAAATCACAGGTGCTAGCACCATCATTCACACAGTAGGTGCCCTTTCACATATAGCATAAGTATTATGATACCATCATTCACATAATAGGTATCCATTCACATATAGCATAAGCATCATGATACCATCATTCACAAAATAGGTATCCATTCACATATAACATAAGGATCATGATACCATCATTCACACAGTAAGTATCCATTCACATATAGCATAAGCATCATGATACCATCTTTCGCACAATAGGTATCCATTCACATATAACATAAGCATTATTAAGATCATGCAACTCATATCACAACAGGGCATTCATCATAATCATGCTTCCATGTCATAGCAGAGCATAACTTCATTATTATGCATGCGTACGTACGCTCACAATTGGGGTCCTAACTTTTGGACCATTTAGAGTTTGAAGATGGTCCCAAAATCAATTCGTACCAAGCACACCAATCCCTCACTTGGGAGTGGTTTAAATAAAACAGGATTCCGTTTGGCCTCTTAAAGGTTCAAGGAAATGTGGGTTAACTAACTGCCCCCTACTGTGTACAGTGGACAACAACATACTCTGCTTCGAATCACTATAACATTCAAACCGTAAGGCAACTTATGACAGGTACAAAATAAAAGTTTAAGCCAAGACATATATCTTTCTAACAAACCATATCTAAAACAATTTGGATTCCATTTGGTGGTTCAAAAATTCATGGCAAACAAGGTGATAGTTCTAATTTTTATCAATACTGCCTACAGTGACTTACCTTCATAAAGCAAGGTATAACTTTCAATCTAGGAAGCTTTTCGAAATAGTTTCCTCATGCAAATTTTAGCCCATTCAAAGATCTTTCAAATGGATATGGTTTAGCCAAAAATGAACTTCGTTTGGCTAGCTAAAATTAGTGACCACAGTGGTATAAATGAAAATTCCAGGATAACAATCAATAATGATAAACCTTCTCATTTCGAAACATAACTTCATTTTTTAAAATAATTTCATAAATGGGTAAAAAAAAATATTTTACTAGACTCGTATATCTTTCTGATGGGGGTGGTTTGAGGTCAATCGGATCCCATTTGGCTATTCAAAAGTCTCCTATAAGAACATGCAAACTTCTGGAATTTCATAGTGACATACAACATGTCTCAAGCATACATTCCATGATCTTCATTTCATGGTGAGGCACATGATACCAACCATTCTTTCACAATGTAAACATACACATAATCATGCATAACATGCATTTCTTACATAATCTAAGAATCATGTATTCATGCTTGACATTCACCATTATCATAGAATAAAAGCCCCAATATCTAAATAAAAAGGCGTAAGGATTTTCTTACATCACATACACTTTCATTCTCATTTTACATGCATAAATTCCCTGCATCCTTACGACTATGATGCAATGGTGATGGATCCACTTACATAACCAACATTGATGTCTTCTCCACTGCTCTCCTCACAGCTCTCACCCACCCAACTATGGTTGCCCAACGACAGTCACATCTTCCCACCTTGTGTCTTAGAGACAGAGAAATAAAGTAAGAATGAGTGGCACAGGTGAGGAAGGGGGCTTAAGTACTTTTGGGTTGAGGTGGTTGGTCAAGTGTCACCAATAGACTGTAAAATTTGAACATGTGGCTCAATCAACATGCATATAACAAGTGACATACACAACTCATATGTAAGTCAGAGACACAACCAGCGCTGCACACAAATCCACCCGGCGCTGGCCTTTTCACTATGCGCTGGCTCTTCACACAAATCCACCTGGCGCTAGCCTCTTCACACAAATCCACTTAGCGCTAGCCTCTTCACACAAATCCACTTGGCGCTAGCCTCTTCACACAAATCCACCTGGTGCTGCCCTCTTCAGTAGGCGTTGTCTCTTCACACTACCCAGTGCTGACTCTTCCAACCAGCACTGGCCTCTTCACACAAATCCACCTGGTGCTGCCCTCTTCACCAGGCGCTGGCTCTTCAAACAAATCCACCTAGCACTAGCTCTTCCAACCGACACTGACCTCTTCACACAAATCCACTATATTCTGGCTCTTCCAACCGACCCTAGCCTCTTCTCCAACTCACCCGGAGCTGGTTCTTCCAACCGGCACTGACCTCTTCTTTAACTCACTCGGCTCTTCCAACTGGCGCTGACCTCTTCCTCAGCCTCCCTATCCCGCCATGCCTTCTAGCTGGCTGGGAAAAGTTTGGTTCGTCACACTTTTCTCTCTTCACAGCTGGCGTTAGGCCTCTTCCACAGATGGCGATACTTATCCCTATCTTCACGCGTGGGGCTAACTTTTCACACGCGGCACTGGTTCTCTATCTCCTCCTCGCTTCGCAGATGGCGTTGGGTCACAGATGGAGCTAAGCTCTTATACATGCGCGGCGATGCTCCAAACGACGCTAGGTCTCTATTTTACCCTCCATCGTCGTGCGCATCTCTAGACTAAGAGAAAATTGTGGTCCTTACAATAATATATATATATATATATATATATATATATATATATATATATATATATATATATATATATATATATATATATATATATATATATATATATATATATATATATATGTAGGAAATGTCTTCCCAACACTTATAGGCGAAAATGAATAGTGATTTTGTCTACCCTAATCACCGTCCAAAGTTTATCGTACGGTCATGAATGTCCGGTAGTGTTTCATTTTTCATTTTTTTTCTACAAATCAGAATAATCTAAAATTTGGAGTGTGCGTACATCTTAGTGAGGCGCACTCAATAAAAATACAAAATAAATAATTCGTGAAAACAAAATTAATCAAAATACCCCCAAAATGTTTTGAGGGTATTTTGATCAATTTGTTTGACGTAAAATATTTTTTTTGATATTTTTCATAGATTTGCCTATTTTTTATGAACGTACGTTCCAAATTTCAAGTCATTCTGATTTATAAATAAAAAAATAAAAAATGAAACACTACCAGACAAATAGTGACGGTGCGATGAACTTTTGATGGTGATGATGGTAGGTGAAATCACTGTTAATTTTCGCCTATAAACGTTATGTAGTATCTTCCAGTTTGAAGCGTGTGTTCATAAAAAATATTTGCATCTACGAAAAATATCAAAAAAATATTTTACATGAAAAATATTGACCAAAATACCTTCGAAAATATTCGGGGGTATTTTGGTCATTTATTTTTTACGAAATAATTTTTTTATAAGTTTATTAGGTGCGCCTCACTAAGATGTACATATGCTTTAATTTTAGGTCATTCCAATTTGTAGAAAAAAATAAAAACTAAAACATTACCAGACAATCGTGACCGTACGATGAACTTTGGATGGTGATGAGATAGGTGAAATCATTGTTCATTTTCGCCTATAAGCGTTGGGAAGACTTATATATATATATATATAAAAAAAAAAAATTAACAAACCCTCAAAATACAAAGGTTTAAGTTAAAAGGAGCTGTGATGGATGTGTTTATCAAAAACAATAATTACTTTTTTATTAAAAAATTATTTAAATTGGTAACTTTACCATTTCAACGGAAAATTTGAAATTTTCACAAAAATTCAATGACATTTTGAAAGTGAGTGAGTGTCTTTGAACTTTATTTGTAGAGTGCCTTTGTCTTTTAGTTAAAATTTTAACTTTACCCCTTATGGAGATGACAAAAGAGCCCTTTGTCTTGTAGTAATATTTACAAAATTGCCTCACAAAAGTAATTTTTATAAAAAATAAACTACAAAATTAATTTATTGTCTAAACATAAATTTAATTATTACAAATATACTTTAATTTTGGCTTAATTTTTTTTGCCTTTTTTTTTTACCAAAATGACCTTCACGGTAGTTGTACTACCGTAATATATATTATATTTTATACGGTATTTAAAATACCGTAGTAATTTAAAATAATATTACGCTATTTTAAGTACTGTAAAACTTGACTATATTATACGGTAATTTTTTATATTAAAAAGTACACTAAAAATAATAAGAGATATATAGTTTATTTTCTCTAAATATAAATTTCCAATCCTTTGGATAGACGACGCTTTCTAACAAGTACACAATTATACGCAATGAATGGGAATATGGGGCGTAACGACTGGGCCTGATTATTCTTCCCATCCGGACAACTCGTTACCCACGGTACGAAAGCAGCCGCAGCCGCAGCCGCAGCCGCACATTTATTGAATTCTCCGTAGCTACAAAAGCAGCAGCAGAGTCTGCTACGAAAGTGGGCTTCTATCATCCAGTGGAAGCCCACTTTTTTGTTCGCCTTTTTTTTTTACCAAAATGACCTTCATGGTAGTTGTACTACCGTAATATATATCATATTTTATACGATATTTAAAATACCGTAGTAATTTAAAATAATATTACGATATTTTAAGTAGTGTAAAACTTGACTATATTATACAGTAATTTTTTATATTAAAAAGTACACTAAAAATAATAAGAGATATATACTTTACTTTCTCTAAATATAAATTTCCAATCCTTTGGATAGACGACGCTTTCTAACAAGTACACAATCTTACGCAATGAATGGGAATATGGGGCGTAATGACTGGGCATTCTTCCCATCCGGACAACTCGTTACCCACGGTACGAAAGCAGCCGCAGCCGCAGCCGCAGCCGCACATTTATTGAAATCTCCGTAGCTACAAAAGCAGCAGCAGAGTCTGCTACGGAAGTGGGCTTCCATCATCCAGTGGGAACTATAAAGTTCAGCAGAAGCCGAAGCCTCGCCTCTGGGGCCAATTCTATATACCTACCATTAGAGGAGAGATAGAGAGTGTAAATTGTGTTGTAGTGGAGTCTTTGGAGATGGACAGTCGCCCATGGCTTTCTGATGAACCCGGGATCAAATATGCACACGTGCGTCCTCTGTTTATTTCTCTGATTTTCTTTCCCTTTGTTCCGCCACCGATTTTCAGACTCTCGAACACATGCACACACACTCTCTGTTTGTTTCAGATCAATGCCTTCACTCATCGTCCATTTGGGGGAAATCCGGCCGCTGTGTGTTACCTGAGCGAGATAATGTCGGATAAATGGATGCAGCTTGTCGCCAGGGAATTCAATCTCTCTGAGACTGCTTTCCTCATGAAGATCCCTGATGTCCCTGCAAATAATGAGTTCAGTCTTCGATGGGTCAACCCAAAAGTTGAGGTAAATTGTAACCCTGCACAATTATATATTGAGGATACTGAAAATGAATAACAAGTTAATAACTCTGTTTTAATTTGCCGAGGACTCAAACCTCCTTATAAGCGAAATCGATAGAGAGAGCTGGGCTTTTGTAAAGGCTTCTCTTTTAATTTTCTTCTTTCTCTCTTAATTATGCAGTTACATCTATATTTATTACCTCTTCGTTTTTTCTATCATCTTTTTGTTTTTTGATGGGTTATTGTCTCTCTCAATGTCTTTCGCAATCTGTCTGTTTTGAGTTCTGCTTTCTCGCTCCCCCTTTTCCCTCTCTTGTAATGGAGTTCATCCTTCTCACATTTCTCTTATTCATATTTTTGGAAAATTTCACCTCTTCCTTCTTCATCGTCATCTTTTGAGAACTCACTTTGGCAGTGTCAAGTTGTGGCTGCATTAGTAACAACATCAACAGAGCATGCCATTTTTGTCCAGGAAATTTTTTTTCTCCGAGTGCACATGGTATGCAATGTCAATCTTATTACTTATGACTTCAATCTACAATCTCTTGCTTGTCATGTGTTCTTGGATTGATCCATCTTTGTTATAAATATTTGCTTGTGGTCAAGGAAAATAGTCCGAGTAATAAATATTTAAAGGGAAATTATCAAAAGCATGTTTTTCTTTCTTCGATTATTAGAAATAAACCCCAAATTTTCAAAAACCTCATCCATGCCGCTTTTTCCCATTGTTTCTATTTCTTAACAAAAATACCCTTCATGGTAGTCTTTGATTTGTGAAGGCATCACGATCGACCTAGAACCGTGATGAAATTTTAAACACCATAATGATTATTGGATTACTGGAGATTGTAGGGTATCACGACCTTTTAAACACCGTAATGTGTCCCTTGACGATCACGGTGTTTTCAACATCATGATGGTTATGAGTATATTGGAACTTTAAAATCATCACGGTCTGTAGAATGCCGTGATGCTTTCCTTGTACATTACGACAGGTCCGAGTGAATGGAAGAGAGTGAGGTGAGAGAAAGAAGAGTAAAAGAGAAAGAGGGAGAGAAGGTGTCATGGACCTGCTGCGGGTCCTTGTACATGAGAGAGGGAAAGAGAGAGAGGGAGAAAATGGAGTGGGAGAGAGAGAGTGATGGGCCCGTGCACGAGAGAGGGAAAGCGACGGGCCTGTCCTTTAGGTGCAGTTCTCTGATGAGGGGAGAGAGATATGGAAAGAGAGGAAGAGAAAGATGGGCTTGCCCTTTAGGTGTGGGTCCTTGATGAGGGGAGAGAGAAGAAATAGAGAGAGAGAAGAGGGAAAGAGTGAGAGAAAGAGAGTGACGGGCCCAGAAGCTTTGACGAGAGGGAGAGAGAGAAGAGAGAAAGAGCAAGAGAGAGAGAGTGATAGGCCCGCACCTAGAGAGAGAGTGATAGGCCCGCACCTAGAGCTTAACGAGAGAGGGAAAGAAAAATGAGAGAAAGAGAGAGGGAAAGAAAAATGAGAGAAAGAGGGAAAGAGTGATGTGGGACCGAGAGGCTTAAAGAAAAAAAAATGAGAGAAAGAGTGATGTGGGACCGAGAGGCTTAACGAAAGAGGGAAAGAGAGATGAGAGAAAGAGTGAGGAAGAGAGTGACGATATGGGCCCACGAGATTTGACGAGAGAGAGAGCGAGATATATCCGGGGAAGTCTATTCAGGCCTTAATGGACCCGGGACCTGGTTTGGAAGCCAGATTTTGGCTCACCTGGGTCGATCCCCATAGTGTCGGGCCTGAGCTTCGTAACAAGCCCGGCCTCGTCCCATTTTGACGCCATTTGACACCTCAAATGTCCACTTGGACGTTTTTACCCCTGGTGATAATTGTTTACCAAGGCTTGTGTAAGGGCAATGGGCATCCTTTTGCCCATTTTGTTGACCTAAAGGCCCCCTATCTTCTTCAAAATTCCACTTTCTTTCTTTGTTGACTTTGTTGAGATGAAGGATTTGCAAGGGCATATGGAGGAAAAGGCTTTTTCAAAGGTTATATAAGGGTGAGAGGGGCTCCATTTTCCCATTCTTACTCATTTTTTCATTTTTAGTAAGAGAAAGTGAGAGAGACCACTCTAGAGTAAGAAAAGTGGCCTTGAAGACGGTCTTTTGAAGCCATGGCTAGCTCCTCCAATCCTCAAGGTAATAATTTCTTCCTTTCTTCTTTCTTTTCTATGATTTCTATGCTTTCTATCATCTCATGCTTCCCATTTCCATTTCTTGTATGCTCCATGCTTAACTGTATGCATGAATTTTCATTTTTGAATATAGTCTAGCATAATTTTTCATTCTTTGAGCATAACCTTGATTATTGAGAATCCTTGGACATAATCAAGCATTTTTTAGCAGGCTTGATCATTTCTTGAGAATCTTTAGCATATTATGAGCATCTTAAGCACATTTCTTGAATATTTAGGCCTCTTCATGTATTTTTATGCATTTCCAAGGCTTTTTCACACACCCCTTCATATTCCCATGTATTTTTGAACATCTTTATGATTTCCTAGGCATAGCAATAACGACAGATGGCAGCAGGTTCATGAGGCAAGGGTGGCAACGACTTGTATTCGGGTCTCGGGCTGGACCCGCCCTGGCCTGGACCTATCGTGGTCGGAGGATGCCGACTGGGGTGTCATTTTGAACTTGTGAGGGGTACTTTATGGCACTACTGAGTATAAAAGGGGGTAAAACCCCATTTTACTATTTTACCGAAAGGTAAAACAGTGACGAGAGTTTTTAAAGAGTGCCAGAACTTTCGTCAAGAGACCTCCGGCAAGAGTTTCCCTGCCAAAACGCACAGTGTGCAAGCATTCAGGAGTTCTCCAGCAAACTTTAGCGAGTTGTGAGCCTTTGCAGAGCGCTTGCGAGCTTCTTGAAAGAGTGTTGAGACCTTCTCAACAGGGAACATGGAGCTTCACTGAGACTCTGGTGAAATTGCAAGGGTCATAGTGGTACCTTGCCGAAGTTGCGGTGATTTTTCGGTATTTCGGTTGTTGCCGGCAGGTTGCAGAGAGGTCATGAAACTCTAACGGTCTTCTGGTTATCGGAAAAGAAGAAGTAGGAGCAGCAGTGGGTTCCCCAGAAACACAGTGAAATTTCGGTGAGTTGTGGCGAACTGTAGAAGAACGAGGAAGGGTAACCGACAAGTCGCAGAGGGCTTTCAAGGAACTCCGGGCAGTTTTTCACTAGCTTCGGTCAGCAGAGGAAGAGAGGGAAAAGACGGGGAAGGGCTTCTCAGACAATAGGAGTGAGTTCCCGGTGAGGAGAGGAAATGCCGGTGAGAACCCGAGGCGTCACGAGGCTGTAACGGTCGGGAGGCAAAGGGCCATGGGACGACAGACCGTCACCCTCCGCATGCGCAGTGACAGGCCACACCACGAGTGTTAGGCAGCGTGCCCAGATTTCCAGGGACGTAGTATGCCGCACATGTGCCATGTGCAAACAGCTGGAGTACAGGTTTAGATGCAGATGGCATTAACCCACGCTTTGTCTTGATCTTTGTGTGGTGCTTTTGATTTACTTCAGTAGACGGCGATAGCCCCTTGGTCGTGAGACGTCGATAACCCCTTAGTCGTGAGATAGCGATAGCCCTTAGTTGTGAGACGGTGATAGCCCTGCCTTTTGCACACGGCGATACTATCTCAGCGGGAAGATAATAATAATCTTCATAAGAGCGACCGGCGTTACACCTTAAGTGACCAGACGGCGATACACCTTTGTGAAAGCAGTTGGCGCTATGCCTTAGCTTTTTTCTGGAAGCCTTACGCAACTGACGATAGCCTTGCCTTCTGCGCACAGCGATAACGTAGCCCCTTAGTGACTTGAGCGTCACAGTGAAGCCTTTGTTCTAGCTTCATGGCCCAACCTTCAGATGCCATTCTTGATGTGAAGAACCTCCCACTAATAGGGGAGCTTGCCACTAAATAATTCACTGACGAAAGCTTGGTACGGGTGAATTGAGCGTCAAGCTCCCCTATTAGTGGGAGGTTCTTCAAATCAAGAATGGCACCTGAAGGTTGGGCCATGAAGCTAGAACAAAGGCTTCACTGTGACGCTCAAGTCACTAAGGGGCTACGTTATCGCTGTGCGCAGAAGGCAAGGCTATCGTCAGTTCACGAAAGCTTGGTACGGGTGAATTGCCACTAAAGCGGTGTGAACCGCGGTGGCCATTGAGCGTCACCTTTGCTAGTGACCCTGTTCACTTTGAGGTATGAGAAGACGACGACAGGAATGTAAGAATAGAAGAAGGGGTAGGCCTCCTCCACTGTTTTCATAGAAATATAACCTCAGATGGGGATTTTCCAACCCTAGGCTAAAGAATGGTTAAGACCCCGAGCCTGAAGTGGTCTTTTGCCAGTCTCCGAGTACAAGGGGAGTATCAATATCTGAAAGGGTATTCTTCCTGGACTGTCAGGGTGTTGAGTTGATACAGGGACACTCTGAAGCGCGCTTCCCTGCTGGCCGCCGTTCAGTGCTCGGCGGGCTACTATGACCATTGTTTAAACATGGTCAGGCTATTGGAAACTTAGAACCATATTAGAAATACATGGCTGCTTGGTCATGGGGAAGCAGGGGTGTCTCTGCTAGACTTGTACTTCATCGGTGGGCTTTCACTCATTGGTGCTATGTATGACGAGTTCATGCCCCCGAACTCGGTCATTTTTTGAGGTGAACAGGTCGGTAAAGAAGACCTGCCAGTCGGATTGCAAGAGTTGTTCGAGATTTACCAGCTGCTCGGCTATGAGTCCAAGAAAGAACGTGTCTCCTTCACCCAGTGAGTGGCATTCTTCTGTGGGGACTATGATGATGAGGCTGGCCCAAGCCCACGAAGAAAGGGGAAGGAATTCATGAAGGGAACTCCTCCAGTATTTGAGCTTCGCAGTGGGAATGACCACATCTTCTTGCGGCGTACCTAGTGCTCTTTCTGTGTAATTTTTCTCTTCCCGGAGGACCAGACATTATACATCCAGGAATGTTCTATGTAGCTTGCGACATGGCGAGGGGGCGAGAGTACGCACTCACATAGCCGGTCTTGTGTAGCATCTATTATGGCTTGGGAGCCGTGTTCAGGGGAAAAATGTATCAAGGCGATGAAGGAGGGAACGACATAATGGATGGTGAAGCCTTCCCAAGGGACTTCAAGACGCCTTTCCCCATCCACTATGTGTATGGCTGGCTCGAGGCTTATTTCCCCAACACTTACCTCAGAAATAGGGTGTTGGATGAGACAATGTGCCTGTTTCTTCTGAGGATTGCTCGGCAAAAAGCAATCTTCCACACTCTTGGTCATGAGCGTAACTTATTCTATAATGACCATCTTCATATGAGTAGACCGGCCTTCCCGGTTGGGAAACTCACATATCGTGCTTTTGCCGATGAGCTGGGCAAGAGCCTGGATGGTGCTCTTACCACCCATAAGGAGCTGATGTATATGCCGAGTGTCAAAGGCGGGGTGCTACCTTACCGTACCATTCATAGTGCCAAGCTTGAGGGGTATTTCCCTCATCGATTTGCTCGACAGCATAGGCTGGACCAAGGGTTCCATTCTCGATGTTCTTTGAGAAGCGGCATATCAAAGCCAGCGGCAGGAAGAAGGACCAGTTGGGGACCCATCATGAGACCTAGCTTTCGAGGCACATTCGCACAGCTTGAGACACGTGCTTGGAGTAACAGAGATCAACAAGTACGTGCTGCCATATTTTGGTAGAATAGTGCGAGCAACCGAGGCTCATGAACTCTGGTTGCAGATCACCAGTAAGGGGTATTGGGAAGCCGTCCACCCTTGGAAAGGGGATAAATCCCGTTGGAGCCAGGACATGCGGTAGAGGAAAGTGACGATGACGCCTCCATTGGGGGAGATATTCATCCAGAGCTTTCCCTGGAACTGGCACGTCGCTGGGCGGCCCCGCCAGATTGCCATGGACAAGTCTTTGCCACGGTTTCTCAGTATGGAAAAGAAGACATAGAGAATTTTTGACAACCTCGTGCTATCTTCAAATGGAAGGAGGCCCGCAAGGTTTCAGGGTATGAAGGGCGTCTGGTCTAGGATCTGAACGAGTTGATAAGGAGCAGCCCTCACGGCAAGCTTGCTGTCAGTTCTTCTCGAGGGGGTGCTTCTGAGACTGCTGCACCCTCTCAAGATAAGGGGAAGAATAGGAAGCGGGCTGCCCTTATCGTTCCTCATGCACTTACTCATCGGGCTTCAAAGCATAAGGGGCTCAAGCGTCCAATGGTTCGGGAGCAAGAAGATGACTCTTCGTCGACTGCTTCTTCGGAGTCATACGTGTCTCCTGCTATTTCTGCGTCTCCTTCTAATATTGAGGATTCACCTTCCTCCTCTAGCTCTTCAGAGACTCATGTTGGTGCCTCATATCCACTACACCGATTGCTATTGCTTCGGACCAAGAAGTAACATCCGTAGCTAAAGGGGAGGTCTCGATGGAGATGAATGGGGTTGATGAAGCTGACCTTGATGAGGCGTCTGAGGTGAAGAGGGCCGTTGAAGCTTAGGAGGTTGCTATGCCTTCTGAGGAAAGGGAAGCCCCAGTATAGCTTGTGATCATAGAAGAGGTTGGTGCCCCAGGAACTGAAGAGGGCCACCTAAGCAGCAAGAAGTTACTGCCCCATATGATGTAGCTGTAGGGGATGCAGAGGCAGGACATCCTCAGGGGTCAGACTTTGAGGGCCCAGAGACGGTACCCCTGGCTGTAGAGGAGGCAGGCCCTATGGGAGAGCCTGCAGCTGAAATGGTTGTTGTGGAGGACAAGGGCGCAGAAGAAGAGGGGAAAGGTGTCAAACCTGCCGAGGCAGAGATGACGGTTCCAAAAGAAGCAGAGATAGGAGAAGGAGTTGGCCCTGAAAGGGCTGCGGCCGCTTTGGAGCATATTGCAACTGCTCCAAAAAACGAGGGGTAAGGAGAAGAGGTCGGCCTTTGTGGGACCAAGCCTGCTAGTGGTGAGTCTGGCAGGACAGGTGAGGAGGCTCTGAGGGCCGAGCAGTTGAAACTAGGACCCCCTCCGCACCTGCAAATGATATGGGCTTGGGCTTCACAGTCCCACGGGAAGAGTCAGTAACTCACATGACTATCATCCCTTCGAGTTCTTCCATGGAGACTACTCCTTCCATTGCAATGGCTCCAGCAGCATTGCGTAGGCCTAGCTTGAGTGGGATGTCTAGCATATTTATGGGCATGCTTCGTTTCGACGTGCAGAGACTGAAGGTTTTGCCTCTTACTCAACTTAGTGATGCAATCTAGCAGTTGAGGTAGGTCACCCTTGCAGGGGGTGCATCAGAGGTCGTGCTTTACTTTGATGATGTCGTAAACGAGGTAGAAGGGTGGAGAATAAAGGCCTTGCGTGAAGAAACAACTGCGCAGCGAGTGGAGAACTCGCAGTTACCCCCTTTGGAGTCCTCACTTATGTGTCATCGTGAACAGGTAGAATCTCAATTGCAGCAAAAGGATGCCACAGTCTCTCAGAGATCCGACCTTGCAGGGGAGGCCGTCGCCCGCCACCACAAGGTGTTGACCCTGAGGGCGGAGGTATTATAGATGACACAAAAGCTTGACAAGTTAGAGAAGGAGATTGCGGCTGGGGAAGCAAAGGACCAGATGTTTGCCGATAATATTCTGGCCTTCGAGTGCTCCTTGAAAGAAAGGACCACATTAATGGAGCATGAGGTCGAATTGAGAGGCAAAATCAAGTGGGCTAGGGCATCAGCTGCAAAATATAGGGGGGAAGATCACTGACTTGATTGATCGATTTTGAAGTGTCATCTTATTTTCTTTTCTTTTTCCCATATTTTTTACACTTGTCATATGACCTTCGTTTATGAATAAAATTCTTCCTTTTCCTTCAGTGTGATGCGTGACTCTTTTATTCTTCCTACTCTTTCTCTTTTATTGCTTCTGCCCTTTCATGGTGTGAGATGAAGAAGAATAGCCCACTCCTTGCTTTGTCTTATGACAGCTTATTGTGGCTTCAATGACCTCGAATGGGGGAGCAGTTGCTTCCTCACCCCTTAGTGTTTGATCTGACAGGGGTTCATAATCCATGGTTCTCATGATTTGGTGAGCCTATTCGCTGTAAATACTCCAATCTGGGGGAGCCTTGGCTTCGATTCGATGTGCACTGCTTTTGAGCTTGTCATAGGTCTTAGTCTCAAGGACAAACTCCTTCAAGTGCTATGAAGCGATGTGCATAACCTCCAACTGATTCTGGAGACTGCGAACCTCACTTCTTAGCTCTGCCATGCGGTCTTGTTCCTGAGAGCTGGAGAGCTGACTCTTGTCCACTTGTACTTCTCCGAGAGCTTTTGAGAAGTGTAAGACCTTCTTGGCTGCTGGTGATCTCCTTGTTTAAGGAGGACGGGATTTGGAGTACCTTCCTTGGTGGTTGGTATGCTAATTTTGCTTCTAGAAGAGCAATGGGAACATGCAGGACCTTTTGTTGGTCCGGTGTATAGGTGACCCTCGGTGCTGGAAGGTCTACCTATAGTGCTTCCTCAGTCTTAGGAGTTGCTTCTAGCTCGTCATTTTGTTCTAACAAATTAAAAGTAGAGGTAGAGGCTTCATCTTCGGGAGATGACACCATGACCTCGGAGAGGTGGCAAGGTATACTTGGGTAGATAGGAGTCAAGGGGAAGATCTTGCCTTGTCTTTCCTCGTCTTTGAACATGTCTGTAATCATTCTCCCAAGGTCTTCAACATCCTCATGAGACGAGGGTTCTGTCTCTCTCACAAGCTTCCAATCATCATCCTTTCGCCTTTCTAATGCTGGAAGGTCTGTGAAATTGTACTTAATGTCAGTATAGTGAGTCTCGACTACAGGGAACGGTCTCTTATCAGTATAGACCATGTGTTGTCTCCCATCTCAGCTGTACTTGAAGCATTGTGGAGTGTGGAAGGGACCACCCCCTGATCATGAAGCCAAGGGCGGCCAAGCAAGACATTGTAAGATGTATCAGTGTCGATTATGTGAAACTGGGCGTAATCGTTCAGGTCACCAATCTTGAGGCGAAGACGAACTATCCCAGTTGGTATTTCTCCTAATTGGTTGAACCCTTACATCTTGATGTGGGTAGGAGTGAGGTCGCCAGATCCTAATCCCAGTTGGGTGAGGATCCCTCTTGAAATCAGGTTGACTGTTGACCCTCCATCCATCATGATCCGATTGATAGGGCAGGCGTGTAATTCACCATTCACGAAGAGGTGGCGATAGTGAAATTTTTCTCCCAACTATAGGTCATCTTTGAAAAATGTGATTGTCAAGCACCCACCCAGGATGACTAGGTCCACCTCAATAGGCTCTACTTCAGTCTGGTACACTTTCGGGTTAAAAGGGCTTGAACCATGGCCATACGGTAGTCTCTGGACAGCATAAGGGAGTCATAGATGCTTAGAAGGGCTGCAAGATTTTTCAAATGCCCAATTATTTCATATTTCACGTTATCCTCATTAGCCTTCTATGTTTCTGATCCGGTCACTGATTTGGGTGGTAGGATAGGTTTAGGAGCAGGTTTTGGTTGAGTTTTGGTTTGTGACACCGGCTGACTTTGTTGTTCGGCCGGTGCGGTCTGGGTTGATGGGGAGCTACTAAGGATTTGTATTAGGGATGTAGAGGTTTGAGGTTGAGGTTTAGGGAATAGTGAAGGATCAAGAAACTTGAGGACCTTGAGCTTCTAAGGTGTGGGTTGTAGCTTCTTCCCTGATCTTAGGCTCATTTGCCCCGTGCTGGATGGTACTTCCAAGATCTGCACCATATGAGAGACCTCCTTGGAACAAGAGCTTGAAGATGGCTTGGGTTGTCAGGGCGTTAACGACTGACAAGAATCCAGCCACCTGAGCCAGCATCTTTCTTAGGTGCTTCCGCTACTATCTGCTGATGTTGGTGCCTTCGAGCTCTCTGTTTAGAGTATCAAAGTCTGAGCACTGCCGAACTGCACCTGTGAAAGATGTAGAAGAGGAGGGAGGAGAAGAAGAAAAAATAGAGCTAGAATGTCTTGGGCAACTTTTTACGTCGTCACCATAATTGGACATGTGCAGGGGGTATTTAGGTCTTGCCCCGACTCTGACAGTTGTGGGGTGCTTTTAGCATCATCACCAATATTGGACGAGTGTAGGGGGTATTTTAGATCTTTCCTCGGCTCTGACGGTTATGGGGTGCTTTTAGCATCGTCGCCCATATTAGACGAAGGGATAATGCGAGTTGCGCCTAGGATGAAGTCCCGTAAGGTTGGCAGTGGAGGAAGGGGCCTGAGGAATTCTTCCTCCACTGGTGGCTGAGGAATATGATTCCTTTGGTGAGCTAACCTGGGTGCTCATCTCCTTTTGGATCCCTTAGGCGGTGTTTGGTTCGTTCTATCGAGCTAATGAGTAGCCCTGGCTTGGTGGACTACCTCACGCTTCAGGGACTCGAGCCTACTTCGTTCATGGTAGACATCCCAGGGCTGAGAAGTCAAGGGCTCTGAAGGGTCTAGTGTGGGCTCATAGGGGACCTATAGTGGATCTTCCTTTTGGATGGGAGTGATGGGTTGGAAGCGTTCAGGGAGAACGACACAGACAAGTGGCCTTTCTATACCTTCTCGGCAACTATAGCTTCGAACCCAAAGCATTCTATGAGCTCATGGCCCCATACCTAGTGATATGGGCACCCAAGATTTTATGTACCCTGGGAAAGATGCCTAGGTTGCCTGGCAGGCTTGGGAGTGACGAGACCATGTTAGAGCATCGCCTCGAAGAGGGCCTGCAGAGGGTCTAGTGCACTTTTTTGAACTTGTGTCGAGGGGTCTTCTTGCACTGGTGGAGCAGGGACTTGAGGGTGTCCTTCTAAGTTACCATGAACTTCTTAGTGATGCTGCATCTTCTATGCCAAGGGCTCGTGGAAGCCAGTGCATACGCTCAGGTCATGGCCTCGTATCAGATGATACCGACACCAAAGGTTCTCAGTTCTTGGAGGCAGGAACTTGGGCTGCCTTGTCGGCTTCGGCATGATGAGACCTTCTTCGAGCATTATTGAGAATAGTGCCCGAAGGACAGCGGGTGCCTCGTCATCCTCTTGGATTGTCACTATATGGGAAGCCTCAGTTGCCCCAAATTCTTTCTTTAGCTCTTTGAGCTTTATCTGTCCCTTATTAATAAGGGCTTCGATAATTTCTTTGAGCGTATAACACTCTTGAGTGGGGTGTCCTACTCTCCTGTGGTAGGAACAGTACCTCTTGTGTGTCTCCTATCCAGCTTGTTCTAGGGTGTTGACCTCCGACAACTGGATCATGTTTTGCTCTAGTAGTAAATGAAGCAGCGCAGGAACCCACTACTTCTCGAAGGGTTACACCTTGTTCTGGTTTTGGATCCAGTAATCACTTCGATTTATATTTTTAGGGGGCGGGACCTTGTTAAAGTACTGCTACTGCTTGCCTCCAGCCTGAGGTGTCTGTGCCTTAGAGAGGTCCAAGGTTTGAGGAGCGGTTTTCTTAGTGTCAATCACGATGACAGTCACACTAATCATCACTTTTTGCTGGTTGCCCCGAATGTTGGAGCGCGAATTGCCATTGCCCCAATCGTTTCCCGAGGTCGAGGGCTGCTAACAAGATCCACAATGGTGTTTGGATAGACCTTCCATACGAACCACTTTAGAGATGAGCTCTGACATGGAGGGTGGATTGGAAGCCTCAACATGCAAGAAATCTCGGGCAGCATATTTCGTACGCAGGTCTGAACTGTTTCTCTTTCAGTCATGGAAGTGGCGTGATAGATTGCCAACTCTCTCTATCGGGCGAAGAACATATCAACTGGTTCACCAGGAGGAGCTCGATGGTTTCTACATTTCTCTTGACTTCATAGAAGTGCTGGTAAAACAATTACTCCATTTGTTGCTATGTGTGTACCGAGTTTGGCGGTAACCGAGCATACCACTAGAAGGCTGGCCCTTCAAGAGTCTCGATGAACTGACGGAGGAGGAGTCGCCCGCCAATTGTTGTCTCTCGACAAGCAGCTTGGAAATGAGTGATATGCTGGTGCAGGGATGTTGTACCATTGAACAAGTAGAGCTTCCCTTTTCGATAGTTTGGGGAAAATGCCACCTAGTCGATGTACGAGGGGTATGGCTTTTGGTAGAGCGGCACCTCTTGCATACCCGGGACTTTATTCTTGAGATTGTGGGTCACCATGGCATCTATTTCGGCTTGTGAAACTGTGTGGCTAGTATAACTATCTTGGTATGCCAGTGGGGGAGCTTGTCTGGGAGCTGTGTCCTCTCTAGACTGGGAGTTGGCCTCATAGTGAGGAGGAGAAGCTAGGGACTTGGAGGCCTCCAAGCAATCCATCTTTTCAAGAATGGACTGCATCATTACTTCGAACATGTTCATTCGCTCTTCTTGGGCATCATCCGGGTAGTTGATCACCATGATGCTAACTGTTTCTTTTGGAAGGCTAAAGCCATGTGAAGTACGGGAGGGTTGTGTCCCATCTTTCTTGAGTACGGGAGGGTTGTGTCCATCAGCTGGAGCAGAGAGTGAGGTCCAAGAATAGAGGGCAATCTGGGCTGCTGCCTTGGAGGCTGTAGGCTTCTATCTGCCATTAGAGCTTTGCCCCGAATTCCTTTGTGAGGTTCGGGTGCATGGCTGACTTGAGGTGGCTGACTTAAGATGGTACTCTTAGGGAAATCCTTTGAGTACCACGTCTCGAGGTGCTTTCTTGGTGAAGGAAGAGCAACAGAAGAAGGAACTGGTTCACAACTCCGCCTTAGTCGGGCTCGAGACGGAACCTGTGAAGCTGGTGCATGTGCACCTTTGGAGTTAGCCATTCGAGTGACTTGGGGGTCAGCCCGAGCTCAGTCTGCTGGTTCGACCTTAAAAGGCTGAGACCTATGAGGTCGTGTTTGTGAGGGACCGAGTGGGAGCTCATCTCTCACAGGGTGGAGTTGTGTGTGTTGAGTGGAAAGATGAAATGGTCGACCCTAGTGTACTCGAGTTGGTGTGGAATTGGCTGTGCCCCAAGCTGTGGGATGCAGATGCATGACGCATGTAGGTTTCGGCCAGAGAAGGCCCAGCCTTGGACGTGAGCTCAAGGTAGCATGAAAGATGGGCACGGTAACTCAAATCGGCACGATGGCAATACTACTCGAAACCAAGGCCGACATGACTATCCTAATCTGGTGTGGCAGCAAAGACGGGCATGGTACTCAGGACTAGCACGACAGCAATACTGCTTGACAACCAAACCGCTACGACAGTGCTCAAATGAGTTTAACCTTCAGTCAAGCGAGAATGATGAGAAAATAGAAGAAGAGAAGGGGCGAGACGGCGACGAGGGAGGGTCCCGATGGCGTTAAGCATTGCCACCCACAGCCATGGAGTAACAGTGACCCCTGGACGGGGCTGGAGACTGCTACTCACGGCGAGAAGGCACCACATCCCTCTGCAGGCGACGATAGGCATTGTCATTAGTAACACGAGAAGGCAGCACATCCTTTGTAGGCGGAGATAGCTTCGGGTGAGGTGCACGGCAATAACTTCTCGTGTGGCGCACGGTGCTAGGCGTGGGACGCAAGAGAAGCTTGCGGTCAGCGACAGACATCGTCGTTGGCAACACGAGAAGGCAGCACATCCCTTGCGGGTAGCAATAGCTTTTGGTGAGGCGCACAACGATAGCTTTTCGTGAAGCACACAGCGATAGGTGTGGGACACGAAAGAAGCCTACAGACGGCGATAGGCATTGTCGCGACCCTTCCCGGGCTGCGATTTGCCCGGAACAGGGTGAGACCCCTGCGGGCAACAATAGGCTTCGCCATCTGCGCTTACGCGGGACGCCGATGATACGCCTGTGGATGGCGATAAGGAGCGTCGTCTGCAAACCTTGCTGAGAGATAGAGACGAATGATGAGAGGGAGAAAGAAGCTCACGCATGGCACTACCATCGCTATACATGACCACTGAAACCACAAGAGGGGGAAAGAAAGGAAGAGGCATGCACGACACTGCCACTGCCTCGCATTGCCTTTGAGAAAAGCTCAGACGAAAAAGAAGAAAGAGAAGAGGAGAGAGAAGAAGAGAGGGAAGAAGAGAAGAGAGAGAAAAAAGATTTATCTTAAGCCTATGGGTACCGACCCAAAAGTTTCTCTCTCCTTCTTCTCTCTCTCAATACGTGATCAAACAATGATAAAATATTGAAATTTTGTTAAGTAAAGTTTGGTCCATGTACAATGATAGTACGTGATATATATAGAGTTTTACTCAAACATGGGTAGATCGATCAAAATTAAACCTAATTGCTGAAAATTAAGATTTAATGGAAATTAAGATTTAATGAAAAATTAAGATTTAATGGAAAATGATAGATTTAATGGAAAAAAATAGGGTGCAAAATGATAGATTTGCCCCTTCCTAACAATTGGGAAAAATTTCAGAACAGTCACTGATGCTGCCCTAGAACGTGCGTGATATTTTATGGATAATCTGGGGTTGCTCTGATGCCCGTTTGTTCGAAAGATGATTGTTTTCTTATAAGGCTGGGCATGGCGATCAATTTGATACCAACTTCGAGCCATGGATCGTGTTTTTAAGCCACAATCATGCGACTTGAAATTTGGATGAATCTTGCAAACTTCGGATCGATATTGTACTCGTTTCGTGATTTCTTCACTGGATCACACTGAGCATGTCATCACGATCTCGTGGCAACAAACGCAGCTCGATTTCGTGTCCAGACGAGGATTTTGTAACTTTGGAGTTTTGGTTGGAATCTGGAATTCCGGTGCCAAAATTTACAATCACTTTATCGGCTTTGTGTATGAAATCCTACGGTTCATCATGTGCGGCATTCAGACCAGTTATAGCCATGGGCCTTACGCACGCGATGCATCTAATCTCACATCGATCGGTTTTGCGAGCACCATGATTTGGCTGCTCAAGCGAGGCATGCCGTTGTTGATTTTCCTAAGACTTTATTCACGAATCGGCAACTTCTCTCTAGCCTTTCTTCTTGCTCGGGCATCATCACGGGGCGTGCCATATATTGAAACACTCGTCCCGATGAGACGAACATGCTCCAACAAGTTTGAGGGAGATCCGACCTTGGAAGAGTGAGATATGAGCGTTGCAATTCATTGTTCGTGACTGCCCCTTTAATGGAGTTTAGTTGCAGGGTGGCCACACAGGAATAGTGTGCGGCTCCTTCTGTTTTGATCTTTTACTCATAACTTCTTCCTGGAGTGTTCGTTTAGGCTGCAATTTGACCCTTGAGGGTTTTCAATCATACCAGATCCAATGGCTATGGTCCCATGGCCGTTTGAAGCTCCGAAAGTAGGGTTCCAGTTATAGGGGTGCGTTTCAGAGTGCTAGAGGCTGATTCTGTTGAAACTGCTTCTCAGTCTTCACTGCCATAAACATGTTAGAATGCGACGAAACTTGACAGGAGACTTTTTGGAGTCTTTATGAAGCTCTTGACATGTTTTGGGGCCATTATGAGACTGTCAAAATTTCCACTGTCTGTCAGGCTTTATTGCCTGGCTTCACTTTTTATTCCGTGTCGGGGATCCATGGTGCTGAAAAATGTCTTCAAAAAATAGCCTTGCAAGACATGACCCTCATTTACTCTTTAACTGGAGGGCACTATACCACCAATGGATGACCCATTGTGTAGTGTCATTTATACATATATTGGGGGGCGCGACACATATGACTGACATCCATCATCGGGAGTCAGAGAAAGATCTCAACTGCTGGCATAACTTTCGTATCATATCATCACACTACCCATGGATACCCCATTGCATAGTACTTCATATGACATATGTGGCATGTCTTATTACAACCATGCACATTCATCATTTCTTAAGTATATCTTATTACAACCATGCACAATATTTCATAAGCATACTTTATTACAATCATGAATATTCATCATTTCATAAGCATGTCTTATTACAACCATGCACATTTAATATTTATATGCATACGTTATTAGAATAATGTACATTAATCATTTCATAAGCATGTCTTATTACAACCATGCACATTCAATATTTCATAAGCATACCTTATTACAATCATGTAAATTCATCATTTCATAAGCATACCTTATTACAATCATGCGCATTCATAATTTCATAAGCATGTTTGATTACAACTATGCACATTCAATATTTCATAAGCATACCTTATTACAATCATGCACATTCATCACTTCATAAACATGTCTAATTACAACCATGCACATTAAATATTTCATAAGCATACCTTATTACAATCATGCACATTCATCATTTCATAAGCATGTCTTATTACACATTCATCACTTCATAGCAGAGCAGAAATTCCATTGTGATAGTCTCATAGAAAAATGAGAATAACTTCCAATCCACATGGAATTTTGTAATAGTTCCAAAACCATTTTGAAAATAGACTCATTCATCTGTCATTTAGAAGTGGTTTGACTTCATTATTAGACATTTTGGTTAGTAAACAATGTTGTGCAAACACGTGATAGTTTTGGAAAATTCAGTAGAAATCCAGTGTGGTATCCTTGTAGAAAAATGAACCTAACTTTCGAATCATAGAGAATTTAATCATGCTTCCAGGACCTTTTTAAAAATAGATTCATAAATCTCTCAGTTAGAAGTAGTTTTAACTCATTTTGATATGATTTGGTCTGTGAACAATCTTACACAGTATATGTAACAGTTTTGAAAAAGTTCTTGCATCCACAACAGTGATATCTCCATAGATAGAGGGGTCTAATTTCCAAACCGCAAGGAATTTCTTTTTGATTCCAAAATCATATTTAAATTAGACTCACTCATATTTCATTAAAAAGTGTTTTGAGCTCATTCTAATATGATTTGGTCAGTGAACAATCTTACACAAAAACATATAAAGTTTCGGGATTTTCTTTTCACAATTCTGACATGTTATAGGAAATGATTCATAAATTTCCAATCAAAATATATATTGATACGAGATATTTTCTCTCTTAAAATAACTCAAAGGGGTACTTCTCTGCAAAATTTCATAATCAATAGAGATAATTTCAGTGCTCAAACAATTACTCAAAGGAGAGTCACAATTTGAGAAAAACAGAGTGCATACTTAACAAAATTTTAGAAGCATCTCTCCACAATCATACCCATATCCCTACTCAATTTCCATGCTTTAATATATAAGTTGAACATGCATCAAACAAGGCATGGAACATGGGATCTTAGATCCACTTACAGTACTAAAAGAACTCCAATTGCACTCCAAAAGGCTAAGCTCCAAGGATGGGGTTAAGGGTCTCAAGTCCTTAAGGCTTAGAAGTGTGGACATGAGTGTGAGAGAGAGAGCAAAACTCTTGAGAGGGGTATGAAGGGAGGTACTTATAAGCAAAGAGGGGGAGGCAGCAAGCAGGTGGCATGCAAGGGGCACACAAGTGTCATACAGTGACATACAAGTGGCATTCAGTGGTATAAGAAGTGGTACACATGTGCCACATGGTACTCATAGGAGTTCCCTGGACGGCCCTATACATTCACTCTCGGCAGCAACGCTCACGATAGTAATGGGCACAACGGCAATGTGCACGATCGTGTCGCGCACGACAGCAACGCTCACAGCAGTAGTGGGCACAGCGGCAACGTGCACGGTGGCATTGCGCACAACGGTGTTACGCACGACGACATCATGCACTGTAGTGCCGCGCACGGTGGTGCCCTTGTCACACACGGAGGCTTCCTCATCACGCACGACAGCCTTGTCACACACGGTGGCTTCCTCGTCATGTATGGTGGCTTCCTCGTCACGCACAGCGGGTTCCTTACATAAACAAATCGGACAAATTTGGTGCAAAGAAATTGTGACAGTCTCCTCTTTAATTTGCAATCAAAATAAAGACTCGGAGCACCATGAATAGCATTGCATTGACGACCAAAGTTCACAACCTAGCCGGAGTTTTACCCCTTGGGAAAGTCTGTTTCAAGACGTTGTAAGGACACCAAACTCTTCAGAATCAAGGAAGAATCAAAACTATGATGATGGATCGTCTGAACTAACTCCACACGCATCTGAAAAAACTCCCAAGATCTGGCAATGGCGAAAGGTCCCTCAAAAAGGGATGATTTTGTCATTAGCCCAAAAGATTTAAAGGGCATTTAGGTCATTATTCCTAAATTCGGGATTTTACTGTAATTTCTTTTAATCATAATTTGGCTTAGTTTTGAGTACCCACCCATGTTTGGTGGATCCTCTATATAACCAAGCTTAGGTCAATTATAAAAGGTTGGATTATTCATTAACTAAATTGAAGCATTAAGCTTGTGTCCACTTGTCTTTTGCTTCAAACCCTTAGATCCAGTGGCGAGGAGAGAAAAATTTTCAAGAGAAAAACTACCCCTGGCCCATCCTGATCATGGAGCCACGTTCTCTCTCTCCCTCTCTTAGGCTAGGCCATGCCTCCAGTCCACTCTTTCTCCTCTTTCTTCCTTCTCTTTCTTCCTCTCTCTTTCTCCGCTCGTTGCTTACCTTGGGCAGTATCCTAGAGCCACAACTCCAGTCCACTCTTTCTCCTCTTTCTTCCTTCTCTTTCTCCCTCTCTCTTTCTCCGCTAGTTGCTTGCCTTGGGCAGTATCCTAGAGCCACGACAAACACGTGGCCCTGTCTCTTCCCCCTTCTTTCTCTCATTCCTGTCACGCTGTGGGTCCCGAAGTCACGAAACCCATGGTCCCATCTCTCTTTGCAATCTTCCCCTTTGTGCTTTGAGAGCAAACACAACAAACCTATGGCTCCATATAGTATCCTGTTATCTATCATACGCTCAATTCAAAACCCTTCATAGTTCTCCCAAGAGTTCCAACCCTCGAACCATCGCTCTAACTTTCTCTCCGTATAGACGAGTTGAGCCACGAGCAATGCATACATTCTCTCCCTCACTCACTCGGATGGAATCTTCCTGAGTCGATAGTCGAGAGGGTTCTAACTCTTTAGTTGCTTTGATCGTCTGAGCGCATAGCGTTTGCGCGGCTAGGGGGATTCTTGTCACTATTTTTCCCCTCATTCTTTCTTTTGCCAGCTAACCCCCATTTGAGTGAACCATTATAGAGGAATATCATCGAATTCACATTGCAGTTTCCAGCACAAGAGAACAGGGCGACGTGTTAAAGCTTGAGGAGAGTCATGTCCAAGCAGCGTTGGCAGACAACCGGAGGGCTTCGTAACTGTTCTAAGTGGGCGAACTACCCGGACGTGTCCCCAAACCCACCAACGACGAGGTAGGTGCCTCAATGCACCCCTATCGTAAACTATTTCTCATTGTTGGTTCCTATCCGCACAAAGGAGAGCACGTGTGCGCACACCATCAAACATGTAGCACGCACGGACCCTCTGCGGTTGTTTGAGAGAGGATTTTCTCTCCCCATCCACGCGAGGAAAAAATCAGGCCCCAACCATCTGGATCCAAGAAAAAATAAATAAATAAAATAAAATAAATCATATTTAGGGAAAGAAAATGAAAGTTTATTCTTCACTCAAAAATTCCAAGTGAAAAAAATAAATTGTCGGTAAGAGGAGAAATATAATACTGATTAAATTTAAATTGCTGAAGCACCCTTTGAGAAAAATAACACTATACAAAAATATTGGCCTTCAAGAATTATGAAAGAATGGCCCAGGTGAGGTAAAGTCAAAATGGTGTCCTCTAAACCACGAAACAACCACTGAAAACCATGAAAGATGGTGAGATATGAGGGGGTGACCATCCCATTTGTAGGAGACAATTATGGTCCAGTAAGTGTAGAGAAAGCTCCCTTTAGAGAGGTGTGTTGTGAGCCCTTCATACATGAGATCTATAAAGTAAGAAAGGCTTCAATCCACGCCATTCATTTTTATCTAGCTATTTTAGATTAAATGATGAGATTTGATTATCTTTATCCACTGGCCAATCCAAGCCCTCAATTTCTCTTCAATGTATATAGTGTTAATAATGTCGCGCTTAATTCAAATTAAATCAATGACCAAGGTTAGCCTAATGAAATTTGATTAAAGTAAGAGAAAAAATGACACTTTGAGTGGGCGTGCAATTTAGCCTTCACCCCTTTAGGTTATTAGGTGATTTAACAAAAATTCGTAAACCTCTGTTAGGAAATTCTTCTCCCTATGGTTTCCATATTGGAAGCTGGAAGTAGAATCCAAAGATAAACAATCTTTAATATTTGAATATTCACATGTATTTTGACTTATTTACTCATTTTTTAATGGGAGATATATGTATGATACTAAAATATGAATCAAACTCTCGACATTCTTTTGTTTTCAAGAATTTCATCACAACAATCATGAGCACTATTTTTGAAAGGAAGCATCTACGCAACGTTTAAAAGGAAGCATCTACGTAAAGCTTATGGGTGAGATGCTACAGTCATCTCGTCCATAGCGTCATCGCCGTCCATTTGTTTTGGGTGGCGATGATTTTTCGACTGTCTGTGGCGGTCGAAAAATCCATAGAAACAGCCACAGACCACACACCATCCGTTGTGGCTCTGTTTAATAAACTATTACAGACATAGCAAGTCCGTGATGGTGGCGAATACTATTCATTTTTGTCTATAGGTGTGTTTTAGCTTTTTCTTTTAAAAAAGTGTGGTTTGTATAAAGCTGACGCCCTAAACAATCAAAGTATGGCGCACTTCAAATGGTACTAAAATATGTTATTTCAGTATAAAAAATCTTTATTATGAACTAAAAATTTATTTTGATCTTTAATTATAAAAGGGGAAAGTTTATATAGAGCCAAGGCTCTAGACAAATAAATTTGAGCTTACCTAAAAAATTTGACTAGAAGAGGTTGTTTTCATGCCCAAATATCCTCAAATTGATCATCTCGACATCAAAATGAATAGACATGAAATAGATTTCAAGTTGTGGAAATAGGGTATTTTGTAACGCATTTTTGGACCGTCAATTTTCAAGATTTTCAAATTTTCATAGATCTATCGATCTATATACTATTTTTTATGCTTTAAACTTTATAAATAAAAATGAAAATATATTTTAAGGCTATCACAAGTATTTTCAGTATTGAAACCATATTTCTTGACGCTATTTGAAGGTAGGCTCTAATTTGATGGTTTAGAGCCTAAGATCTACACAAATTGCATCCATTATAAAATTTAAATAATAAAAAATCGTGTCGATCGAGCAAATCTTTAAAGAATTAAAAATCTTATCTATAAAGAATTAAAAATCTTGAAAATTGACAGTAAAATATTGCATTACAAAATGCATTATTTTCAAGACTTGAAAGCTACTTTTCCTCATATCCATATATCTGGAGGTTGAGATGATCAAATTGAGGGTCTTTTAGCATCTAATTAAAGCAACTTCTTCTAGACAATTTTTAAGGTGTGCCTTAATTTGATTGTTTAGGATTGTTTAGGGATTCACCCTTATATAAATTTTTTCCTTTTAAAATGGATGGGGTTTGTATAAGTCAGCCACTCATGCTGCACATATGCGCAGTCCCACTTAAATCTATCTTAAAATTAGATTTTTAATCTAAAATTTTAGGATTCATGATCTAGATTAGGATGATCATGAATATGAAAAAAAAAAAAAAATTTAATATTTAAAATAAGATTTTTTCTAAAAAAACTTTCTACACCATCTAAATTACTTTTAGCCCCGTGGGTTTTTTACAATGACCATCTCTAAGATAGATGATGGAGAGGCTCTCGCACCCGGTGACCCACAAAAAACTTTTCTTTTAAAACTTAATATTTATCTCTATAGATTTTATCATTCCCCATACTTTAGGGTTTTTAAAAAAAGGACTCGGTTTCTATGCGTCCAATCCCGCATATGTAGAAATGCGGGCTTCTTAATAAATCTATTTTTTAGACGGATTTTAAGACTTAATTTTTAAGGACATGTAATTCTAACATAGAAATCAAAAATATAAAATAAATAAATAAATTTTAAAAATTAAAAATAATAATTCTAATAAGAAAACATTTGGACAGTTAGTTTCTATTGTTTTTCGATGGAACACTTACTTGCATCCATCTTTAAGATGGATGTTTTACACTTTCTTGACCCATGTGTAGAAATGCAGTCCAACCTGCATCAAACAATTTTGCTTAAAACAATGGCCTGGTAAGATGAGTTTTATTTGGTATATAAAGCTCGAGCTCTCTGTAAATTTAGGGAATCCGTCCATGTTTGATGGTTTGTCCAAGAGAGTCACGACCGGAAAGTCCCAACCAGGGCAGCAGGAGTCGTTCATAAACCTCGGCGTTTCACGGGTGCGAAAAGCCGCGTTTGACAAAATGGTTGGGAATCACGGAGGCGCGTGTTTCATACTCCAGGGGGAGCATTCAGTACACATGCATTTTTTGAGGAAAGACTTTTCTATTTCCCAACTAAATGAAATTAATGCATGATTTATGCAAAAGAAATTGCATACTAAATTATTAGATTTGACGGAAGAATACTGGATGGTCCTCATTTGAGATTTGAGCAGTATACTATGCTTTTTAGGGAGCATAGTTTCTATCTATTGGGGTGGGTTTCTTCGATATCAAGTTTTGGAAATCATTTAAGAATCATTGGACCATTATTCTTAAAAAAAAACAAAAAAAAAAATGAAATTTAAGTTTTCTAGCACTCAGGTCTCACTAAATATTGGACGGTCTATTTTCAATCTTGAAACACTATTTTTTTTTTTTTCAAGTATATGAAGGGAAAAAAAAAAAACAAGAAATGCACCGGAGGGAGAATTAAATCTTTCATCTTAGGTTTGAACCGGTTGCAATTCTGCAAATATGTGGCCGGGATGATACACTTATGGTGATCTCGCCTCGTAGGTGAACTAATGAAATGCACCCGAGGGAGCATGAACAATTTCATCTTTCGTATTTATTTCTTTTTTTTTCCAAAACAAGAAAAAATAGAAAAATTTTAGGGAAATGAGGGAACGGTGATCCGCAGTGCAGCTTCGACGCATGTCCGCGTGTCTTTGATGTGAGAGATACGAGGCATGGCCGAAGTCGGACGATGGATGATTCTTTCTCTCTCTAACTCCTCGAACTTATCCGCTAGTAGTACCCACGTCATTGCCAGCCCCTCCACGGAATCTTCACGGGAATATTCAAAATTCAAATACTATTCTTCTCCTCCCTTTCGTGAAGTTTCTATAAACCCCTAGGCTTTATAAAAATAAAATAAAGCCTCAATTTCAATTCTCTTTTTAAAAGTATTTTAAGCAACAAAAATTTTTATAATTTTTTAATATTATTTTTTAACATCAATAATAAAATTTAAAACTAAAAAAAATGTAGAGATCTTGCGGATCCATTAACACTAAATAGACATATCTTTATGATTCTTTAAAATTAATTTCCAACCCCCCATAATAAATTTCTAAAACTAAAAAAATATACAAATTTTACAGATCTATTAACACTAAATAGATCTATTACATGTTATTTTTAGAGTTTAACTTCATTAGTTTTCTTGACAACCGTAATATTTAAGCTGAGTTGATCATTTCTATGATTTTCTAATGCTAAAATTCTTATTAATTTTAGATGATTTATAATAGGAGGCTTTACTTATTTTGGTAGGGCGGCAGCCCTATGAAACCGTTTTCTTTCTTTTTGACTCCTCGGGAAGAATATTCAACCTTTCTTTGTTTTATTTATTTTATGTCTGCTTCTTTCTTTTAAAAGATGGGAAAAGTTTACGTAGAGCTCTAAACAAACAAATTTGAGCCTTTTTCAAAAATTTCATGAGATTTTTTTTAATGTTCAAATATCTTCAAATTGATCTTCTCGACATCAAAATACATGAACAAAAAAAAAATAAGATTTCAAGTTTTAGAAATAAAACATATTTTGAGACTCAGCAAAAATTTAAAACAACCTTTATTGACAAGTATTTGAAGGTGGGGTCTAATTTAGATGTTTTGAGCCTAGGGTCTCAAAGCTCACCCCCTTAACAGATTCGTCTGGTACGCGACGGGCCGACTTCGATCGTAACACCATCTGCTTTCTCTCTCCTGTTTCTCTCTCTAGAATTGATGTGGGATATTCTTGCAGCGGGGGTTTTATGCCGAGATCCCTGACCACTGCTCTTGGGCGGACCCAGCGATGCTTATTCTCTCTGCTTTAATTGAATTTGAAGGAACCCATCACCTCTGTTTCTCACTCTAAACCTTATCTTTACCTTTCCTGTCCTGCGAGACATGGGATCTTGTGAGAGATTGAAAAGTTGCAGAGAATACATGGAGGCCTTAGAAGAGGAGAAGCGCAAGATCCAGGTGTTTCAGCGTGAGCTCCCCCTTTGTTTGCATCTAGTGACACAAGGTTTTAATCCATCCTCTTCTCCCTCTCTCTCATGTGTTGAGTAGTTTCATTGCTGTCTCTGTTTTGATGGGTTTGTTGTGGGGCTGAGCAGCCATTAATACCTGTAGGGAACAGCTTGAACTTTCGAACGAAGAGGTGCCGGCTCGATCAGGGTATGGTGAGACTTCGGGCGAGGACCCTCCTTTTGAAGAATTTTTTCCTTTGAAAAGAAGCACTTCTGAAACAACACAGGCTCCTGCTGGAGAGAAGAAGAGGAAACCAGAAGACCAAAACGATAAGCCAGATTGGCTCAGGTCGGTTCAGCTTTGGAACTCTGATGCAGATCCATCAAGAAATGAGGTATGAGTCATATTACAAGCATTTAAAAAGAAGCCTTTTTTTTAGAGAGATTAAGAGGCATTTCACAAGTAATGTGCAGGATGCAGGTTTGAATCCGAAATTAGGAACTAAGAAACAGAGAGGAGCATTTCAGCCCTTTTCTAGAGAGAGAGAAGGGCGAGCCGAAGCGGTTTCAGGGAGTGGAAATGAACGGGTGAAAGTAAGGGAGAAGGAGAGAGAGAGAGAGAAGGAAGGGCAGCCGAACAGGAAATCAAGGAGATGCTGGTCCCCTGAGTTGCACCGCCGTTTCTTGCATGCGCTTCAGCAACTAGGAGGCTCACATAGTTAGTATCCATCTCTTTCTCTCTCTAAGATTTATCAAACAATCTCTTTCTCTCTATCTCTCTAAGATTTATCAAACAATCTCTTTCTCTCTATCTCTCTAAGATTTATCAAACAAAAATTGATGGCTTTTAATTTTGCAGCTGCTACTCCGAAGCAAATCAGAGAACTGATGAAGGTAGATGGCCTCACCAATGACGAAGTCAAAAGCCACCTGCAGGTAATTTTTTGCCTTTACAATTCCCGAGAGATTTGTGCTTTTGATCAAAATTGGGCAGAAAAAGGACTTTGTGCTCACTCTTTTTTCTTGTTTTTCACTTTACTTTTAGCACGTAAAAATCGTTAGCAACCCTTTAAATTCAGGGTGAGGTTTGTATAAGGTTTCAACCTTATACTATTGCAGTAAGCTGTACCTCAAAATTATGCCGAACCTGCAGTTTCCGTGCAGAAAAGCTTTCCAATGATATGAAAAATCTAATGTTTCTCTTAGTTATGAAATTTAAGGTTCTAAAAATAGTGATGATCAAGCAGATCTATGAAATCTTGAAAATGAATGGTCCAGATAGAAGATGAGTTATTCCTAGGAATAAAAATCCCCTTTTTTTCTTGTATATGAATCTTGAGGTCGAGATGACGATTTGAGGATTTTCCAGAACAAGAACAACTTTCGCTGATGGGTATTTTAGGTGCACCTTAGTATAATGTTGACACCTTATATAAACTTTTTGACTTGTATACTTTTTCTACCCCGTTTTATAGAAGTTTGATTTAGTTTTAGGAACACCACCGCCTAAGTCTCTATTTTCTCCCTCCATAACCTAGGGAGAAATCTGTTACAACATTTAATTTTATTTCTCATTTGCCACCAAATCCCTATAACCAATTTTATGTGCCAGAGAAAAGGTCTGGTAGTACAATAGGGAAAATATTTGAACATTTCCCAATAGAATCATAAGTGTAGGATGATATATTGTATGTCGCGTGCAGCACACGAACAACATACTGCATGTTGTACGAGCATCTTAACCTCAAGAATAGAGGAGGATGGAGATGAAACCTCCTCTCAAGTCTGCCAATTTCGTTCTGTTTTTGGTTTTTTTTTTTTAGATTTGCTAATCTGACACGGGAATCGAGGATCTAACTAGGATTTGTGGTGGACTGACCAAGTTCCATACTGAAATCGGGAATCGGGAATCAATCTGACTTAAAGGCGCTCATCAAAGGGCCTGACAAATGTGTTTGAAGATAGGGCCCAGTTCCCGCTCAAGTTATTTTTAAAATTTTTAATTTGTTTACTATTTGAAAGTATAAGATTAATATTTTAATGTTCTCCTAATTTGCCCAGATAATTTCTTATCTAGATCAAGATTTGCGGATCCATATTAGCCCAATGTTCACACATTGAATACTAGTTTTCTCAATAAACATAACTTGGTAGCTCAATATAGATGTATCACACACTGTTGGTTTGTAGCAAAAAAACATTCCCATATAGCAAAATTTAGGGCAAGAAAGTATGCTTGCGCCCCCATCCACCATCTGTGGGAGGAAAGACTGCATATCTTTTGCAGGGGATGGATAATCTCAATGATTGATGAGAGGTTTTGGTGTTGGCGGTGCTTGTGCATGAAAAAGGGAGTGTGCAAATATACTCATGGCGGTTACTTTGTGGGATACTTGGCAATGGATAGTAGAGATGAACCACTATGTTGCTTTTATGCTTGTAACAGTGGCTCACCTCCTCCATCCATCAATAACATTGTACTGGTTACTTATCAATGGACACTGAAGATGAACCATTTTTTTCCCATTAGGTCTATAATGGAAGCTGATTTTTACCATGCGTTGACAAATATTTGTTGTAGATTGCCAATCTGATTACCCCAATATATCCCTGTCCCTGCAAGCATTTTTTACATATGGCCCAAACATAAAATTGAATGGTATTGAGGTTGATTTTTTATAATGATGTGTATACGTTGGCTTGCAGAAGTATAGACTCCACACAAGGAGGCCAGCAGCTGTCCCGGCTTCGCAGCCCATAAATCCTCAGGCCCCTCAATTTGTTGTGGTGGGGGGCATTTGGGGACTCCCAGAATATGCAGTTCCAACCCCATCCCCTGTTACTTGCGGTGCAATCTACGCTACCCCAATCAGACCACTGCCACCACCATGTCAGGAAGCACATCAGGAGAAGTGCTCTCCTACCGGACCCTTGCACTCAGATGCCGGCCAAGGAGTGCAGAGGGAGGGTGGTGCCTCATTTAGAGATGAACATAGTGCTTCTGCCTCTTCTTCTTCAGCTCGTGCTGTCTCCTCTGAAGGAAATTCAGCAGTTCTATGATTCTTTCCTGCTTTCTTTCTTGTACAATGTGTAGTTTACATTTCATTGTTTTGTTGTCCACAAATAAAACTCATAGTTTTGATCTACTTCTCGATGTCGCCTCTTCAGATGTGAGACAAAGATGGTATGAAGCTTAGTGGAAGCAAATGATTAATTTTTTCTAATATTTGTTTTAAAAGAGATTACTATTTTCTTCAATGGTGATTGATGTTGGAGTTATGGCCGGTTGTAGGTTTTGACCCTCTCATTTTATGATAGTTCTTGGTCACAATGGGATTGAACAAGAACACCTTACTTAGCGAACTGGGATCAGGAGAGTTGTAAACCTCATATCATGAGGGTTACATGAAGGGTTTTTTTAAAATCGTGGGGTTTGAGGGTTTTCTCTAGTCAGAGTCGATATAAGCTCATCTCATGATTGTATGAGATTGGGCAAGAAAGTTGGATATGCACATATAAGCTATTTTAGAATCACATTTGAGAATAAGCCTTGTGTTAGAAGGCTAAGCTTGAAGAGAACATGAGCCAAAATCTTGGCATCAAGCCTTCTCACAACTTGCATATACAATCGCAAATAGAAATCCACTCTTTCAAGATGTGATTTGTTTGAAAGAGTTATACATATGTTTTAAGAGAGAGGACTCTCGTATCTATAAGAGTGCATGTCTCTAAGGATACAATTGTAATCTTTAAGATCTGACCATCTATTAGGTCAATTTTGATAACCCAACCATAAGCTTTTGCAAATTCAAAGGAACATGGGCTTAGTGGTTTACTGATACAGGGAGCTGGGGGAAACAAACTGACAAACGAAAAGTAAAAGGTCAGAGAATGCACCTGTTTACGCACAAACATGGGAACATCTCGAGTGAGATCTCTTAAAATTCATGTTAAATGGTTAAATATGAATAGATCAATAGAGAAGTAGGGAAGGTTAAAATTCATGTTAAATGGTTAAATATGAATAGATCAATAGAGAAGTAGGGAAGATCTCGAGTGAGATCTCTTAAAATTCATGTCAAATGGTTAAATATGAATAGATCAATAGAGAAGTAGGATCGGTTGAATTATAAATACAAAACTGATGCATATTTAAGCTCTAATCCCTTTTGAATTTGCTGGCAACGCCAGCTGAAATCTCTCACCAAATAAATATTTAAAAGAAAAAATCTAAAGATCTAAACTAGGAAATCAAGAAACAAAGAGGAAATATAAGAAAAAAATAAAGGTAAGGAGGGTATCACTTACCCGAGAAAACTCGGAGTTGGGGTCCGTATCAAGACCATTGGTTGATTTACACTTATAGTGCCTTCTCTTGTTTTATTAAAGAATTGGTTTTAAAGGGTTTTCAGGTTTAGGAGATCTTGTTCCTAGGGTTTTGAAATTTTTAAATGTTTTTAGAGAATTTTTTAAGGAACTTTGGCTTAGGGTTTTGCTAGGGTTTCAAGAGCCTTAGGGAATTTTTCTGGTTATGTTTCTTAATTTTTTGAGGATTTTAGGTTATTTTCTTAATTTTCTAGGGAACTTGGGATTTTCTAGGATTTTCTAAAGAATTTTGGATGAATTTTCAATGGGTGGTTGAAGGGGTTTATAAAGGCTTGGTATCTGGTCATTCTTTAAGAATATTCTATTGGCTTCCTTGGGTTTTATGTTTAAAGATGCGTCTAAGAACCGACCTCGAAGACTCCATGGACACCTAAAAAGTTCTAGAAGGATCTAGGATTTTTTAGATAAGTTTTTGGCCTGAAAATTTACGAGTATAACTCCCTTTCGTGCAAGGCATATACGCAGGTCGCAGAGATTCATGCAATAGAGACTAGAATGGGATGTTCTGCCAACAAATTTGTTTGGCCCATAACTTTCAAACCGTAAGTCAGATTTAAGTGAGATTTGGACCGTTCAAGGGGATATGTACAATATCCTACCTCAAGGTTTGCAAGGGAGTTCACTCGAAAAAAAATCATTTCACAAGACCCAAATAAATTATCCTCTTCATTCTATGTTTTCTTCTTCAAGAATTTCACATTTAGTCATCCATGGTTTGCTCGCCTTGTCTTTCCTTGGCTTAGTTGTTTTCCTCGCTGATGGTGAGGATAAGAAATGGTTTGTAGGACGCTCATTTTGCCCATGGGACAATCGTCGTTTCCCTTGATATGGACAATTGGGACGCCCTTGCGGGTTTGCGTCCTAACCCTTGGGGTATGCATCATTTCTAATTTTTGCAAGGGGCTATTTTTTTTTTTTTTGAGCACTGTGTGTGCGGAGGGCGCAAGGATCGTGGTTCGCTTGTCCACCTAGTGTAGTGGTGCATGAGTGTGTGCTGAGCTCTTGAGTGAGCTCGATGCTTGTGTGGGCTAGCATTTTGCCGGTAGTGGGTGCGCCGTTCTTGGTAAACAGAGACGCGCACAAAGGGCAATAAATGCTGAATGAGGGGACTGCAACGGGATTGCACTGCGTCTTGATTGCATGTCCTATGTGCCTCCTTGAGACGGAGCATGATCTTTTGCATGTGACACGTCGCGTCATGTGTTTTTCGTACTTCCGTACCGCTGAGTCACACGACATTTTACTTGTGTGGCGCTTCAGTTTGCACACCAGTTGCGCTCCCATGCACCAATTTTTATGCGACGTGTCGCATCGCGTGCCGTTCGTGCTCCCTCATGATTGGGCCACGTGTCACTTCGCCGGTTTTGTGCGATACGCTATCTCTTCTTTCGGCTTTATAAAAGGGGCGTAGGGGTAGTTCTCATTTTTACCAGGGCTTTTTATCTAGAGAGAAAACCTTAATTTTCTTTTTTTCTTCTTCCTGCGCCCCTTTCACCATCACTCTCGGGTAGCGTCTCTAGCCTTTGAGCGCTTATTGACTATAATGGCTAGTACGAGTTCTGCCCTTTCTACTGATAAGGCTCTTATTCTTTTGATTTGTCCCCTGGTGTTTGGCTATCTATTGGCTTTTTGTTCCTTTTTCTTGATGCTTGTTGAGCTCTGCGGTCTGGGTTGTTCACCTTTTTTCTTTTGTTTCTTTGCAGTGAGAATTCTCGACGTGAACCAATTACCCCGTGAGGAAGAGCTGGGGATGGATTCTTACATAGGATCCTCTCTGGTCAGGGGCATCTCAGTCGGGGACCTTGATCCTACTCGGGAAATAAAGTGGCCCTCCAGAATTACGTATGTGGGGGAAAGCACTGAACTCTGTTTGTACGGGGATGCTGATGGAGAGCCTCTTACTCAGAGGGACGGCATTCCCCTCAATCATGCCCCACATAGAGACTTTGCTTCCATTGAGGATATGCATAGGCTGGGGAAGAGGATGTTTGCCAAGCCGGGCCTTCAATGGGCCGCTGGTGCTCTTCGCTTTGAGGGAGAGCATCAATTTGTGGCTGTGTACAACACGATATTTGACGTCCTTGATTCTTTTGCTGGTGTTTTGAAAGAATGTGAGCAGGCCGCGACGTGTAAATGCTCGACCTGCGATTATGACCGCTGCTCCAATACCATCAAAACTTTGTTGGAGACATGGTGCCATAGAACCTAACAGTTGACTCTTGGATGGCGGTGAAGCAGAACTCACCCTCCTAGATCTATGCTTTGTGGGTGGCCTGCCCCTGTTGGGGAAAGAGTATGAGGAGTTCATACCCAGCAATCGGGCTATTTTTGGTGACTAACTCATCAAGGGTAGGCTGACTCCTCCTGGTCTCTGGGAGTTGTTTGAGATTTATCAGCTCTTTCTCTCGGAGACCAAACTCAAGTCTGGCAGGGTGCACTTTGAAGCGTGGAGGGATTATTTCCACGGTAACCGTCAAGATGGGGAAGACGCTAGTTCAAGTATCTCGCGGAGTGACGGCATGTTGAATGCAAAGGCCATTAAGGCTTCCAAGAGAATAGTTACCCCTCCTAGGCGAGAGGGGCGGGACCGAGTATACTTGGCTGCTTACTTGGTCTTTTTCTATTGAAGTTCGCCCTGCCGAGGGCAAGAGGTTACATCATTTGGCCGAGTGGCTTTTACATGGCCTGCATGATGCTCAAGGGACTGGCTTAGCATTGGTTCAGCCTGTTTTGTGCGGCATCTCCCATGGGCTGGGGCTATTTCTTGTGGTAAAGCTCCTTTGAAAGACAGTGGCAGTGAGGTCCTTGTGGACAAAGGCTTTCTTGGGCGTTTTACCACAAGCTTCCCGGTCCATTACATCTTTGGGTGGCTCTCTGCATATTTTTCGAGGACTTACGAGATTAATGGTAACCTAGCAGAGGCTACCTATGCTCATATGTTAAAGATTGTCGGGATGAAGGATGTGCCCTTATCAGGGTACACAGCCTGTAAACCGCCTGTGCAAGCCCTAAAAACCTCAACCCTTTCATTGATATCTGAAAGAGGACACCCCTTTATCCTCTGAAGGCTAGAGCATAGCATCCATCTCAACATGAGCGCCTTAGCGTCCAAGGGTGATGAGGAGGAGATGAAGAGTCAATTACATTGAGAGGAGGGACTTCGAGGATAGTGTCCCCAACAATGATAGCCAAAGACTCTCCCGAGCCAGCGACAGGCTCAGACGAAGGGTCTTCCACATGTACCTTTGGGACTGGGGATTCTTGAGCAGAGTGGTCGCCTAATTAGAAAAAGGGACTCTTGAAGAGGGTGTCTCTTTCCGCCACACTTCTGAGACAGTAAGAGTAGACACCGTAGATCGGGCGGAGGGCACAGTGCAGTTATTGATGGGAGGCGTTGCCTCCGCCTCAACCTCGGATGGAAGACCTTCTGATTCACACCCAAAACTAGATGAGGATAGACTCGACCCTCCGGGTAGAGGTGCAGTCGTTCCCAGCTCTGCTACCAGGGCTGAGATGGCGTCAATGGCAGGCGGAGTCGAGGCTATATGAAATCCCACCCATGCACGTTTCATAAGAGGAGACATCGAAGATGTATCCACGGCGAGCAAACCCTTTTTGCTCACACAGATCCTTCCTACCAATCTTGGGGAAGCGGACTTCGATTTCTTCGTCCCTTTCCTCTTTCTCCCCCCCTTCCTATCTTTCCTCGCTTTAAGGGGAGCACTCATCGGCTCTATAGGCGGAACAACCCTCAGGCCACGCTTTGGCCTATCAATTGGGCTCGCGACCCACTTCCTTCCGGAGCAGTCAAACCTTGGGCGGATCTTTCTTCACTACCCGAGACCACACCTTCCCTTGTCCCTCAAAAAATGAGGTTAAGGTCATCAAAAAGAGACTTTGTCTCACCCCACAGCGACAAATATTTCATACCAGTCTCGTCCTTGTCCAAAGAGCAAGGTTTAGCAAGCTCTCTCCACTTAGCAGGATAATAGTCTAAATCGAAAACTTGAGAGAAAGGAGGAGTAAAGCACTTCCCAGCCCTTCAAACCCATTTCGAGCTGTTGATATCCTGTCATGAGTGATCCAGGTGCCAATACGCCCAGTTGATAGAATCCCACCACCAACGGTAATCTTCGGTCACACGACCCACACGACAATAATGAGGGACCACAAACTTGCTTAGCCTCGGGAGGTCGAGACAAGTCTCCCACACCATCCTCATGTCAAGGTTTGTCCAGGCCTCACGAATCGTCCCTAGGGCCTCAGGGTCATGCAGCCCCCCCTTTTACCCATTCTTCTTCTCGAAGAATATGGGAGTGCAACATCCTTGGTCCAGGCCGTGCTAACGCGTGAAGCGGTGAGGGAAATAACCCTCTAGCTTCTTGTCTCCTACACCTCTGTATGGAAGAATGCAACCCCGTACACTCACAAGGTACATGACCTCCTTCATATCTGTGGTTGCCCCATCAAGCACCCTTTCGAAAGCGTCAATAAAGACGTTATCGGAGGGGCCACCTACTGGAAAAGGACTTCCATTGGTGAAGAAATAAGCATTAGTTAGGAGCTTGCAGACTCTCTACGGCTCCCCTTCGGCCAGCTTGAAAGACTGTTGCGGGATCTCGTGGATTGAAGAGCCGAAGCCCTTTCATGCGAAACTGGAGTGCAAGTGTCACATGAGGAACACTTGTCCGTTTTAAAGAAGAGTTTGGCTATCTGGCGAGCTGTTATGTAGAAGCATGAACAATCAAGGGCTCGGCTCGTTTCTCATCAAGGTCGCCTCATGGAAGAAATTGCAGTTCTCTCTAGTGAGATCCAAGCCATGGAAGATGAGATAAGGGTGCTGCAGGTCCGCTAGGCTACCTTGAAGTCTCAGTGGAGTTTACGGCAGGAGACGGTGCATTGACAGTCTCGAGAATTGGAGCGGCTGGGCTCTGAGATGGCGATAGTCAACGATTTAGAACATGTAGTTTCCAAAGACATTTCCCAGCTTAAAGAGCAGAAGAAGGCTGTGATGCAGCGTTCAGAAGAGTTAAGAGTGAAAATCAAAGAAGCTCTCGATCTTTTTTGAGGGAGGGCTCCCCATTTTTTTTATTCCCCTCTTCTTTTACTTGTGGACTTCAAACCTGTTCGAATTTTTGTATCCATTTTGACGCATGAATAAGATGGTTTTCTTTCTCTTTTCTTGTTCTTATGCTTAGTCCATAGATGGTTTGCTTCTCGCGCTCCTGCCTCAAACCCTGTCTCTTCCCTTTTTTAAGAAGGGAAATGATGGGATGAACTCAAAGGCCTAGTGGGAAGGTGATTGAATTCATTTATTGTTGCCTTGAACGCCCAGTGGGGTTTCATTCAAGGCTTCTGCATTTTTTTTTTTTTTTGTGGGGAGGTAGCTTTAAGGTCATACCGTCATGACCATGGGGAACTGCATTTAAAGTCACGCGTTCGAGACTATTAGCACGGTGTGCTTTAGGGTTTCTCACCCATATAGGGTTTACCTTGGATGGTCGTCGCAGTGAAGGATTGATGTCCCTCACAAAGAGAATTTTCTTTGGGATCAATTCCTGCAAGGTAAGAAAGGGGACCGGGGGGGGGGGGGGTGGTGGAGGAATCCGCCTCGACGGGGTGTTGATTGGTCTCTATGGGGCGTCCTCCTGTCTCGAGCCCTGCCCTGGCGGCTAGCTCGCACGTGCAAGGAAGGAGGAGTGGAGAGGATGGTGCTCCATGGGAACTTCTTCGAGTATCATGAAGCGAGCGACTTCTAGACAGTTGGGGGCGCGACGAACACCTTTTTCCCTTTTTCACTGACAGTATCCCTGGACCTGCATGTGTGTGCACATTCCATAGTAGTGTTTGGGGTGGCTCTAGGTCCAACCCTTTGTGAGGTGAGAGGCCGGGTATTTGCAATACTCACCTATTTAGTTGGAGGGGCCTTAGAGCCTCCTGCATGCATGTGCACTTGTCTGTGAGACCTTCGATTATCTCGAAAGTCATGTGCTTCTTTGGTTACAGCCTTTGGGCAGCCCCGCGTTGCAGGATTCACATGCATGGTATTGGTGGCATTAGATTCACCTGTGTTGCGTCTAGGTCGGAAGAAACCCGAAGCAGTTGAGGAGACTAGGGTGGACTATTGCCTTCCCCGTCTCGTCACAGTGACGGTTAGACCGTCAATGATGACGTGAGTACATGTGTATGCGGCAGTTGCAGGGCTGCATGTACTGGCTTGGAAATTGCCAAAGCATGGTGTGCACATTGGCGTGTCAGTGCTAACGTCGCCTTTGTGTGACACAAGTGGAGTTACCTTTCAGTTACCCATAGAGACGGTGGTCTTATTGAGAGCCACCGAGTGAAGAGGAGTAGTGGTGCAATGACCACACTGAAGTTCGCGATTGACGGGGTGTCCGCTAGTGATAGGGTGCTTATGCGAGGGGGCGACTCTGGTGCCACCCACGCAATTAACATCAACATATTTCCCTTTGATGTCAGAGGAGGAGGGACAAGGGGTTTGAGGGCCTGTACCCTGAGTTTTCCTAGGTTGGACTAGGATAGCATGGCAGTCAGGCCGTTTGAGTAGGATGAGGGGGAGGTAAGATCAGCTGACCCGCTCGCCCTAGATGAGGTCTCAAATATGGGGATGTAGAAATCCACAATCTAGACAAAAGAGGGATAATGAAATCCCATTGCAATTTTAGAGAGAGAAAGAAGGGAAGTTTTCACTTGAAAACAATCCGAGCCAACGATAGGGTAGTGTGTCCCAAGTAGAGTCATCAGTTGGTTGAGGCTTGATTTTAGCTTTGATGCTCGTGCGGACGGGAGGTGGTGCACGCGGGGGAGCAAATCCTCTCTCAAACAACTGTGGTGGGTCTGCACGTGTCGCACGTTCATGGGGGCACGTACGCGAGCTCTCCTTGGCGTGGATAGGGACCAACAACAAGAGAGATTTTACGGTGGGGATACGTTCGGATGCTTACCTCACTGCTCGGGGTTCGGGGGACACACCCGGGCGGTTCGCCTTCTTAGAACAATAACAACGCCCTCAGGCTGTCTGCCAGCGTAGTTTGGATGGGGACTCTCTTCAGGGTTTCAAAGGGTCTCTTCTCTCTCTCTCTCTCTCTCGTGCTTGAAATTGCGATGGGGGCTCGATTGTCCCTCTCCATGAAGATTCTCTTAAGGTTATTGACTGGCAAGAAGGATGGATTGAGGTTATCGAGGAGTTGGACTTCCCTTGGCTACCAGCTCAGGCAAACCCTACCTGAGTGACTGAGGGAGAGAGCGTGTGCATCTCTCTGCTCAACTCGATTGTATAAGAAGAAGTTAGTGCGGTGGTCCGAGGGTTATAACTCTTGGGTTTGCTAGTGATCGTGCGTTCATCGCGACTGGATTACGACACGGGGGACGTAACGTTTAGAGAGGAAGAGAGAGAGAGGGCTAGGTGCATGCCCTAGTTTAGGAAATAGAGGGAACAGACTGTGCACTCAGGGGTATTTTCTATCTCTGAAAGTTTTTTCTCTCATCTCGATAGGATTAAGGGTTTAGAAGCAAAATACGAGTGAAAACAAGCGTGATGCCTCTATTTGAATGATGAATAATCTGCCCTTTTAGAACTAACTTAAGCTTGTTTATATAAAGAACTCACCGAACAAGGTTAATGCTAAAAAACTAAGCTTAATTAGTATTATAAGAATTTAGAACAAAATTTCGAAATTAGGTACAATGACCAAAAAGCCCTTAAACCCTTTTATGCTAATGATGAAACCATCCCTGTCTGAAGGGCCTTCCGCCATTACTAGATCTTGAAAGCTTTTTCAAGAACTTATAGCGATGGTTTAGATGATTTACCATTATATCTTGTTCGATTCTGAGCATTTTGATGCCCTTTAATCATGCCGAGGCAACGTTTTCCCATGGGGTGGAAGTCTGGTCAAATTCATGAACTTTGGTTGCCAATGCGATTCATCCTGTGATGCTCTGAGTCTTTATTTTGTTTGCAGATGAAAGAGAAGACTCTCACAATCGTTTTGCATCAAGGTTGATATGTTTTGGGCTTCATTTAACGGCATTTCCTAATTTGGGAGGTCACCGTAAAAAGGGATTTCGGCATCCGAGCTATCCTGCTTCTTTTGCATTGGGATTTATGCTTATCCGACCTTGAATTAAGTGCAACAATTATACCAGTTTGTAGCTCTTCGTGAGATGGTTGCATTGAACTCGGTTTCACGATAATCCGATGTATGAATCTTGAGTTGTGCTTCACAAGGTTTGAGATGTCTTCTTCTTGAAACCCTATTTTTTCTTGTTTTGTGCCCACCTTCTCTCTAAAAGAAGTTTAACTCTGGTTCACACTATGGTGCATGCCTTAGGTCATAATGACATGGTTGTCGTGATTTAGAACATGTCTAAGTTTGAGATGTTTTTGATGTTAGACAAAGGTTCAGTGGGTCCTTGATGTCCCTCTCGAGATGTGACGTCGCAATCTCCATTCTTGGGGACTGGTTCAGTGAAGCCGCACTGCGATAGTGTAAAACCTACCCTTTTTGAGGCAATTTGGGCGTAGACCCATTTTAGGTGGTCCGATTGAGCCCAAAATTGGTCATTAAAATTTTTTGACGTTCTAAATGTGACGACGGTGGTCTTGTACTATTCTAAAGCTACTAGCACAGGGCTACAGTTTTAAGGTCTTTCCTTGGTACGATAGTACTCCTCCCAGGTTGTCTAGTTTGAGGCATATTTCATAGTTCAACTTTGGTTTGTCAGTGTTTCGAGTACTAGCAGGACCGAGTTGTCACTGGCTCTCTCTTTATTCGTGTGAGGGACATAAGTACATTAAAAATGATGTACAGCACTAAGATGGATCCAAGTTAACCCCTAACTAATATTTTTCTCTTTCATATCTTTAATCTTATGAATTGTTCTTACCCTTACAATGCTTTTTGCATTTTAATCCAGTTGAATGTTAGGAAACATATGATAGTGATGCACCTCACCTAAAGAGGATAGCAATCAAGTGCTCTTCCAGACATGTTCTGCTACTGAGTGTGAGTGAAACTGGAGTTCATTCTAATCGTTGCACACTATTAGAAAGAATCGACTTGCTTCGGAGAGGCTTCATAAACCACTTTATGTTCATTACAATTTGAACCTTCGATAGCAACAAATAAGAAGGAAGCTTGAAGATTACGGGCCGATAGACTTGGACATAATATTTGTCACAGACACAGCCGAATAATGCGTGATAGAGGAAGAGGAGCCAGAGTTGCACAAGAGAGCATTCTTTAAGGCTATCGGTGAGGAAGATCTTGAAGAAGGTGATGAGCAGTATGAAAGAGTAAGCAACCTACTAACATATCCATAATTCCTTGAAGATGTCGGTCGTATTTCACCTAATGAGGGAGAGTGGGAAGGCGTTCTAAGGGAAAATAAGAGAGATGATGATTCTGAGGCTAACCTATCCCAACCAAATTATTCACATACTGAGTTTCAACAGCAAGAGGGTAGGGACGAGCACAACAGTGTAGGTGATCATGAAGGATGGACAAGCTTAGAGGATTTTGGATTAGGAGCGTAACAAAACACTAACACTCAAGGATTTGGGTATAGTCAGGTGCCCACTAATTTGGATGATTCAATCTTAGATCAAGTTAATGAATTGTCGCACGAATTCAATCAATGGCACCAACGTGACTAAGATGAAAAATGACATCATCTTTGCTTTTATTATTAGGTCGTATTTAATAAATTGTATGCTTTATTGTAGTCCATGTATGATGATTACTTTATCCATGATAATTCTATGCTTCTCCTTTTGTGTGATGTAAATTTAATAGTTAACAGTAGTTCATGTAGGGAAAGAACATCTCAATATTCATATATTGATGTTAAAAAATAAAAGTTCTTAATGGAGTACCCCCATTTCTTATTGGATTCCTAAAAAACAACATTTATAATGAATTTTAATATTTTTTTTGGATTTTTTTTAAGGTTGAATCCGGCCGATTCGATCAATTCCCAATCCGGATAGCCAATTCACCGATTCGAATGGGTTTTTGGGTGCCCGATCCTGGGCACCGATCCATTTTTTAAACCACTGATCTCATCCTTCAAATTAATTAATATATATCTTTCATGCTAACCTTATAGAAATTACACTCTTTCTTAAACACTCCTCTCAACTCAAGATGCTTTAAGAGAGCGCAACTAGTGCGTACAATAAATTTTGGAAATGAGCAGCTGGATCTTCAGGTGCACAACGCAAAGCAATGGTCAACTTGAAACTTAGAAATGAAAATCAACATATTTGTTTGGATTTAATTTTGAGATGCTCAATAGAATCAAAGCTCGGAACAGTGAGATCTATGACTGGTCAGCAAGCCTCAGGAACATAAGGAAAACAAACAGGCTTGAGCAACAATAGATTAGCAAGCCTTAGGTATAAAAGGCAAGATCAGAGCAGGCTCAAGCCGTAACAGATTAGGCTCAAACAACAACATATCAGTAGCTTCAGTAATGGATAAAAAACTTCAAATATTCATGAGAGATATAAAAATAGTCTAGACAACTAAAATAACAAAACGGGGCCCGAAAAATCCAATAAACTAGTTTAGGATGGTGACCTGGTTTTTTATTGTCCAATCCACGATGGGTTCAATAACTCGCTGATAAGAATAGAGAGGATCAAGTTGTTAGAATTATGGCCCATCAAGTCCTTGTCTGTTTCCAACACAATTCTGTGTCATAGTGGATATGCTGAGACTATCGAAATCTTTGTAAACTAGGATCCAAAAAAGTCTAAATAACCTCGACTACATGAGGCAAGGGTTTTGGGTCATGTTATGAACCAAGAGGTTTGAGGGTTTCCTCCAGTCAGGGTCGTTATTTATGTGCACACCTCATGTAGTGTGAGTCAGGGCTTAGGGATCAGTGGATCCCAGTTTGTTTGAGACATTTTCTTTGTGCATGAAGCCATGTCTGAGATGAGCTGGTCTCTGAGAGGACATAAGCTCAAATCCCTGATATGTGTAGCTTTCTTACAGCGTGCACACACGACATATACATTTGGGAAGCCATTCTGATAAGGTAAGATTCATCTATCATAATTTTGCACACATGCTGAGAGAGGACCCCTTGCATCTGCAAGAGTGCATGTCCATGGGGGACACAAGTAATTTCTCACACCTAGAGATCCAACCACCGATTGGTTAGTTTTGGTAGGTCCAATCATGTATCCTGATTTAGGTCTGTGGCACATACGGGTTGATCTGAGAAAGTGGTATGGGTTTCTAAATATTGCCCAATGGAGTACCATGTAGCCCGACCTCCTTAAAGATCCTAAATTTTCAATTGGATTTATCTAAATTCTCATACTGTATTATTTTAAATGAAAATGATTAAAAATAATTAATAATGATTTTATAGAATTTTTAAAAAATTTATTTTGAGAAAAGTGGCTTTCTTAATTTGTTAGTAAGAAATTCCAAATAAGGACATTCGCATGGTGGAGCGTGACACACATGCGGCCAATGTAGCTACACGTGGAGCCCACTAGACTACCACATCAGTGCCTTGTAGGCATGACAAGGATGGTCCTAGTGTTTGGGCATATTTGTTTTGTTTGGTTTTGCACATAACTATGATAAGTGTAGTTTTTTTGCACGTGTAGACCACATGTGTGAAGACATGTGTGTACATACCAGTGTGTGTATGGAATTGGTTAATTTCCAAAAATAATTACATTTAAAAGTATATGATTTGTGAGTTAATAGATTTTTATAGGTATTGGTATGTGATTGGTGGAGAAAGGATAAGAGGAACAACTTGTGACATTTGATGATATCATGTCCCCTTTAAAAATGACACCTCATATAACTTGAAGTGAGGTGAAAGTTTCTTATGAGAGGGATGGGGAGAGAGAGTGGGACACCCCACACATGTATTCTTATATTTTGGTTAAAAAAAAATGGACGGGATCAAATGATTTCAAAATGAATTGTCATGATTTGCTTAAAATAAAACTACGGTTTGAAGGGAACTTATGTAATTATGTGATCTTCGAGGATGTTTTTGGGCATGGTGATAAACCTGTGTCTGAACATCGCCATTCATATGATAGCTACCCATGGTAATTAATTATACTAGGTATTTAATCTCTTTCAGCCCTTTGATTGCTCAATCGATGGCCAAGATCTAATCTATAATAAAGCCCACACTTTGAACCTCTATATAAAGGGGTCCTACCCTATATCATTAACTCTATTGTCTCTTACCCTTTTTGTTCATTTATGAGCCTCCCTTATAGAGCCACACCCCACTTTCACCTCTTTCATTCTTCTTTTTCTTGTATCTTGAGCCTTTAAACCTCCCTTATTGTGAGATAAGGTATGGTCTTGATTCTATTATAGAAGCGTTGTCTTGAGCTTCATCACACACCTATCTATATATCGTGTGTTTTTGTGGTGTGTGGTTATATTTTTTATTGTTCTTGCTCGTACTATGGTTTGTGCCAGTTCATTTCTTTCTCTAGCCGATTAAGTAGACAATCATGGTAAGGTCCCGATCTTTGCGTTCTTATTTTCGTGTCTGTGGGCCTTCAAAACGCCATAATCTTTCCTATCCAGATTTCAAGATCATCTCTATTTATATTATGAAAACTTTTAAAAAATTAAAACATAAAATATTAAGCTCTTAAAAATTATATTAAATGCGTGTCAACTGTAGTGTTCAGTTAGTTTTAGGAGGAATTGAATACAAGCATTTTTTGAGTTTTGATAATTGTTTTATGAAATTGTTCTTAGGGGTGACTAAAGATGATATGATATCAATACTCTAAATGTTTTTTGTGTGTGATACTATATAATGAAAATGAACAAGGAGATGCCAAATATATTCTTGTAGTAATACCTTTACAAACATGTCTAGTGATTTAGTTCTCAACCCGAATTACTAGACACTTAAGATTCATATGGGACACTGGCACCAACATTCATTCTTATATTTGTATAAACTTTGATAGTAAGACATTAACAATTACAATTCGAAAAATTTGGGCCATTATCTTTTTACACACGATGGTGAAAAACAATTTCGAAACCATTTGCAAACTTTGACTGTCTGGTTGGATAATTTCATCACGAAATCTGAGAAACAATTTTTTGAACTTCTTGAGCATGATAAATTCAACACCCTTAGCTAGCTGATATCACATTTGATGACTAGGTGTGATGATGATTATTTTATATTAAATGTAAACCACCCTGCTACATACTTACCTTTATAAATTTATCATATAGTATTATGGTGTTTTATGATGTGTTTAACTTATTTAGAGGATTTTTACTAATATTTTGATATAAAAACTCATAAGAACCTCCTAAGTAATGTGCATTAGTAATATAACAAAATTGGTGCTTCTTAAAAAAAGGTTCATATCACATCCACATTAACCAATCAACATGGAGAAGAAAAAATTAATATGTGAAGTATTCAGATACAATCTCAACTATGACAAGGTAATATCCAAGAAAATTTTGAGTGAGAACCACAGGTTAGCAAGTCACAAAATAACAATACATCATAACTAGATATCAGTGACAAATTGGTTTTGATAAAAACAAAATGGGTGACAAAAATCATAGAAAAATACATCTTACAAAAATTAGATAAGTTGCAAAAGGGAATAATTTTGATTCCACAAAAAAAAAGTAAAAAAATCATATAAGTATAGATGAAAGACATGAAATAAAATTATCATTTGTAGTTATTGTAAAGAGAAAATAATCATCGAATAATAGTTTTATGTGATAACTTGATAGCATTTAAGGTCCTAGTACGCATTTGTTTTGTTTAAAATTTTAGTAATCACAATGTCACTGCAATATGGTATGCTTTCTTCATTGACGTAACACAACATACAACATTTAACATTTTATTGGGAGTATATATTGCAACCACAAAAACAACACCAAATACAATAAATTACAATAACAAATTACAACAACAACAACACAAGGTATAAGATAGAAACTAGGCAAGGGGAAATAATTCGCAATAAATTTTAGTTAAAACCCAAAAATCTAAAAATACAAACCAATAGTCCATTCAAAGTATTGCAATGTTTATGCTAATGAAATAAAACAAACTCTAAAAAGATGGAAATTAAATAAATATACACAAAGATAAAGTAATATAAGGATAATATGTACCTAGTAACAAATATTTGGTGGTGTTTAAATATTTAGCTAAGTGTAAGCAAACCCTTATAATCGAGCATAACTCTAATCCCTAAGTGTCTGAATGTTTAACTGAGTGAATCACTCTCTCATCCCCTTTGCAATAGAGCTCTTGATTTAGAGAAAGAGAAATTTTCCGTTGGGTTACTCTTTTTCTACCTCTATAATGTTTTGGAGAATATGATAATAGTTCTTTTCAGAATATGTTAATAATATTATTTTATTCTATTTTAGTACATGTTTTTTCTTATAAGTTTGTGAAAATTTGATGAAAATTTTTGTTAAACAATGATTTTTATTTAATTCCACTTTTATTAAACATATATTCAAACTAAAATTCAAAGATTTTAATCCAATGAAGAGAAAAGATGAAATATGAGAACATTAAAACAAGGAAGAAGTTTTTAGAATGTTTTCTTTTTTTAAAAAAAAGAAGACAGAATGTGCATTTAAATTGATTCTATAAAAAATAGTTTTTCAAAGATCTTTTAAAGAACTCAAAATTTTAATAGATTTCAAAAAATTAGAGAATTTATGAAAAACCATTAATCGGAAACCTGCTAACCATGTCTTTTACGCATGAGGCTTGGTATGGTATTCATCCAAAGGATGCCAAAAAGTCATCTAAGATACTCATGATGTAAAACTATATATAGTGATTTTTACAAGAGAGTTTACATGAGATAGTCATCCAGAAAAGGGATGCTAAAAGGCAGTTTCACATTCCCCGTTGCTAGAATAACAGCGAACAACCACAACGGAAGGATGTTAAGACACACTATCATTATTCTCTCCTGCACTGCACATTGATATCAAAGTCATATTTATGCTGATTTAGTAGAAAGATAAATATTTCATAAACTTTGTAAATAAAGTCAAATATATGTTTTCAACGACTCAAATATGTGTTTCATTTATGATTGGATATCCCATTACCAAATTAACAAATACATTTACCACGTTGTAAAGTAGTACATCTATTGTATAATTAGTTATAGAGAAAATCGCATGGTATGATCATAGTTTAGTGATGCATTTTATCATTAGTTCCACCATTTGTGGGACAATTCATGCTTCCTATTGTTTTTGTGGATTTTATACCACTCTATCAATAAGCATATCTTCAGCATAGTTAGACATGTCATTTTTGTCTTGGCACATTAGAGAGTGTTGGATGATAGCTTAGGGACTCTTCTTGGTGCTTCCCACTAGTATGAGCAAAGGCATTACATTCATGTGCTATCTGTCGATGTGATTTTGTATATGCAGCGTATCAAGTCCCATTGAGGGAATCTTCAAGTAAAATTTGGCTTATTGGCTTCCCATGGTTCTTCAAGTGATGCATTTATCGAATTCATATGATGATGGTTTAATCATGTTCTATGTGACTTAGTATGTTGAACAATGTGCCGAAATTGTACTTTGTACAAGGGTATGTAATAGTAATATCCTTGGTATAATTGAATGGAAATATGTGTTAGTGCAAGCAAGTATGGATTGTGAGTTGTTATTTCAGTTGTAATTAAGTTGCCTGTATGGTCTGCAAGATGAATTTGGGGATGTTTTATATGAACTTGGTGCATGTAAGTAGCTTTCCTTGGGCAGTATATTGAAAATTTGAAAGTTCACCATAACAGCTACAAGTCAACCTAATATTGATATCAAAGCAAGTCCCCTCCTGCCCTTATTCAATTCATTTTAGAATCATTTTCCTTGTTTAGAATCTTTTTGTGTTTGAGAACATGGGTGCCAAGTATTAGATAATTTAACCCCATGGATCTAGAAGACAATGTCTAAAACTATGGATTATGAAGCACAAAGAGGGACTAAGTTCGATGTTGATTAAAATCCATCTCCAGTGCATTGACATATTGTACAAAGTTTTATAAGAGAAAAACCGCATATTAAGTGTTTTAGTGGATCAAAATCATGAGTGAAAGGCACTAGTCCTTGAAATATTACATAGATTAAACATATGTAGAAACATTGTTGTTGCTAGGGTAATTTTTGTTTTTCTTGCACTAAGTAGGACATGTTTTGAAGGTGGTTTCTAGGGTAATCTCGATTTTCTTTTGTGTTTGTTAGTCTAATTTCAAATTGCAGTGTCTCAAGAGAAGATCATTTGGTAGGAGTTATCAGCTGATCATTGAGTTGTGCTAGTTCTAAACAAACATTGCACTATGTTACTCAGACTATGTGTACTATTAATGATTATGAACTCAAAGGTAAACTTTGTTTTTATGTCTTGTACTTGAGTCTAGCTTTAGAAAAATAACAATAAATTTTGAGAGAGAATAGCGTTATATTTTGGGAGATATCGTAATTTTATCACAAGGTACACATTCTATTTTTTCTGCAACAAAGTTTGAATTGTGACACTATGAGTCACCAGTTTGTGCTCAATTTTTTTAGTCTATTTATTTAAAGTATAATCTCATAAGAAGATTTTATCAATATAAAGAATTCTAGAGTTTTTAATTGGATGGTACTCGATTTAAAAATTATTAAAAAATTATACCATTTGCTGATTGAGGAAGTGTAGTTTGCATCAGTCATGGATTCACTATAAAGGAATCTATTGTAGAACTTTGGGGAACCTAGATTTATCAGTAGATGAATTAAATAAATCCAATTGAAGCATATGATGATGGTGTCATTTAGAAGATCACACCTTGTGAAGGTCATTAGTGCTTGGATTGCATGTAATATTTGAAATGTGAGATTATATATATGAAAAGCTCATATATAAGTATGCTATATTATTGAAAGTGCTAGTATATACCCAGGTAATGCCCTGATATAAATCTTTGCCATAATGCTTGGCATAAGGAAACTGAATGTTGTTTCTCTTGACTACGGTACTTAAGGAGATGTTGAAAGTAGACAACATGAACTAGCACGATCTATATAATAGAAAAATTTATTTTGCGGTACCGAATAGAACACTTACATATGTCTAAGAATTACAATCAAAACTCAAATAAGTAAATGAAAATAAAAAATAGATTCTCACTTGCTGCTATTTTTCAAAACTTCTTTATAACATATCCAAAATTACATCAATTGAGATTGGGAATAAGAATACATAAGAGAGAAGAAAACACGTTGATATGCCATAAGATTACCTCTAATATACGTTGCATACCCCACAATGGGCCTTATCTACCAATAGCGCATAGGATCTAGGTCTTTCTTGAATCTCACATAATTGGGAAGTTTGGCTAAACCCCTTAATGAAAACATGAGAGTATGTGAGATAAAACAAGAGCCTCTCCTTCGTATTACTATGTGGGGCATGCCTCCTTTCACTTTTATTTTCCTAAGTCCTTTTCCAGATGGGAGAGAGAAAGAGATGAGAATATAGAGAGTGTGGCATGCCACTCATGAGGGAGAGAGAGAACTCTAGGTGATGGTGTATTATGATGGCCCCCCATTGAGATGTTTTATGGTAATGAGGCTAAGGTTAGGGTTTAGCCATCCTGATAAAGATTCGACTAGACCGTTGACCATAAATCATCCATCATGATCTAATTGAAGGTGCTAGAATTTTATCCGTCAACTACCTTAACCTAATCCAATCAAATATTTTGTGTAGAAAAAGTATATTATGTATTTTCTTTTATTTTAAAACAATCTTTACACATCCCCTTTGGAAATCAATTAACCCCTTTCATAAAAATGCCTATTTCAATTCAAATCAATTGCATGGCTTACTCCACAAGCTACACCATATGGGAAATGAGGAAAGTGGGGGCGTCCCGCTAAGGTGGAGCATAATAGGCCCTATGCCCCCAACAAAGTGAGCCTAATATGGTGGTCCCTAATGAATTATGGCATCCTCATGAATTTTATTTAGATGAAAGAAAATGATTTTAGAAATACTTAAGTATTTTATTTTTTTCTCTGAATATTTAAATAACAGAAAATTTAGTTTTTGCTAATTTTAAAAATAATTATGATGAAATAAAATATTGAGAGACTTCTAAAAGTTTATTTTAATATTCTAAAACCATTTAAAACAAAATTATTTATTTTAAAATTAATTTTATAGGAATCGGATTCAACTTCGTTAAGGAAAAAAAAAATTACTAAGGCACTCCAACTCTACTAGGGATTATACCCCAAACTGTCTTTCTCAAACTGTCTCAATAGTCCCCATGACATACAATCCATTACAGAGGTTCATAATTAGACTACCAAAGTCAACCAATAGGCAAAGAGAATACAATCCTAGCCTAGGGACTACAGGTTCCCCTTAGGGACAAGCCTATGTCACATAGACTTGTGAACATTCATCACAATTGAAGCATGAGGGCTATCTCTTACACATGTGAATGTAACACCCTCAATGGTGCCTATTTCCTAATACAGCTATCGTTAAGGATTTAACCATTGTCTGCTCACGCCTACCAATCACACACAAGGGCTATTATTTCCCTTGGCCGACTACCCTAGGTATCTCTCCGGCCTCATTAAGAGCTAATCCTATAAATTCCTCTCCGTTGTGCTATATGCTTAGGTCTCATAGGTTTTAGAACTCAACTTGGCCTAGCTCATCAACCCTAGTTTGTGTCTTGGCATCATTATTGCTAACTTCGGCCCCTCTAGACTGTACTCTCATTAGAGTTCATTATTCCACTATTATAAAATATCATTACATGTATTGTGAGGCCTTTAAATGGCAACAAATTCCCAACTTCTCCCACTTTGCCATTAAAGGCTTTATAATCTCTCTTCATCACACTCAACCTCATAATATATACATGTCTAATAAAAATATTTGCTACTAACCTCATAATATATACATGTCTAATAAAAATATTTGCTACTAACCTCTTTGTGAAAGGGTTTGCTACCATTTCCCTTGTGGAAATATATGTTATTTTTATCTCTCCAATTTTACCGTATTTCGAACATGCTAATGGCACAACTTGATATGCTTGGACCTCTTATGAAATCGTGGCTCCCTAGTCACATAAATTGTGGCTTGGTTGTCGCAGAGGATCCTTATACATGCACATCGCACAAGCTCAAACTATAGTTGATTAATGAACTTCTTTGTCTGTATAGACTCCTTAGCTACCCGACAACATGATATGTATTCTTATTCCGTAGTGTATAATGCCACAACATCTTGTTTCTTTGATTTTCAAGAAACAACACCACATTTAAGCATGAACACGTATCCATATATGAATTTCATATCATCGTGGTCACCTCTATAGCTCGTATATGTATACCCTTGCACATCAATTTATGAACCTCCCCCATATGTGAGCGCATAGTTTTTAGTTCCTTTTAATTTCTTAGAACTCTCTTAACTACCTTCTAGTGTTCAATCCTTGGATTTTATTGAAACCGGCAAATCATGCACATGTCAAAGGACAAGTCCGATCTTTTTCCAGATGTGACATACATCAGAGATCATACTGGATAGGGCATTCTTTCGATGGAAATTTCTCGATATCATCATTAAGGTGAATTTGCATGCTAGTTTTGTCTTCTTGTCGACAGGGGAAAAAATGGTCTTACAGTTATCTATTTCAAACTTTTCCAAATCCTCTTTTGCAATAAGTTGACTAGGAAATTTGAATAGTTTGGTTTAATTTATTTCTTGTTATTTTCATACCCAACACATATGAAGCTTCTCCTAAATCTTTCATATCAAAGTGTCATGAAAGGAGTTCTTTTATTGCCAACAAAAGGGCCATTGAGTTAATAACTATTAGCATATCATCCACATAAAGTAATATGAACCGAACATCACTCCCACTTACTTTGTTATACATGCAGTAGTCTTCCTCATTTGAGGTAAACCCTGCCTTTGACAAGGTTTCCTAAAATTTGATGTACCATTGATGCGATACTTGTTTTAGGCCATAAAGGGATTTTCAGAGTTTAAAAACTAGGTTCTCCTTTCCTTTCTCTACGAAACTGGTCAGACTTAATTTTTCTTCGTGCAGACGGCGGAAAAATGAAACAATGACAGAGGGTCCACGTGCATTGGGAGCATGCTCTCCTATGTGCGGATAGGAGCCAACAAAGAGAGATTTTATGATATGGGGCATTTCGGCACATATCTCGTCGTTTTGAGGTTCAGGACACACCCGGACAGTTTTCCCTCTTAGAACAATTACGAAGCCCTCCAGCTGTCTGCCAGCTCAGTTTGGACACGAGCTCTTCTTAGGCATTTCAACTAGTTTCTTCATTCTCTCTCGTTGGAAACTGCAATATGGATTAGATTGTACTCCTCTATAGTGGCTTGCTCGGACGAAGGTTGGCTGACGAAAGGAAGGGATAAGGGAGAGAGGCGATGAAGATTCTCATCTGCATGCGAACGTTGTACGCTTGTGTGATCAGAGCAATTGAAGGATTAGAACCCTCTTGACTTATCAGCTCAGGAATACTCCTCCTAAGTGATTGAGGGAGAGAGCGTATGGGTCACTCACAACTCAACTCTATTGTACGGAGAGGAAGTTAGAGCGATGATCTAAGGGTTGGAATCCTTAGGTTGACTTTGAGAGGTATTGGGTTGAGCGTATGTAGGATAGCAGGGTGCTATATATTACCACAGGTTTGCTAGGTCTACGCTAGAGATATGAGGGTAGAGAGACGCGGCCGTGCGTTCTCCATTGGCACGGGTTACTGCGTGGAGCAAGTAATGAGTGAAGAGAGAGAAGAAAGATAGAAGAGGGAGAGAGGGTTTTGAGCAGCGTGGTTAGCGAAGGCTAGGTATAGTTTCTTTCTCTGAAAAGTTTTCTCTATCCCTTTCGCACTAGATCCAAGACTTATGAGCAAAAGAAAAGTAGAAACGAGCTTAATGCTTCTAATTCATTAATGAATGATCCGACCCTTTTATAATTGACCTAAGATTGTTTATATAGAAAACCCACCGAACAGGGGTGGATTTTCAAAATAAGCTTAAAAACATTTAAAAGAAATTTCAATAAAATCTTGAAATTAGGAAAGACCAAAATGCCCCTTAAACGTTTTGTCCTAATGGCGAAACCATCCCTCTCTGAGGGGCCTCTCGCCATTGCCAGGTCTTGGAAGCTTTTTCGGATGCTTGTGATGGTGTTTGAGATGATTGATCATCGTAGTCTTGATGCTTGTTTGATTCTAAAGAGTTTGATATCTTTTGATCGTCTTGAGGTAGGATTTTTCTCAAGCAGTGGAAATCCGGCTAGATTGTGAACTTTTTGGCTGTCACTACAATGCAATCTATAGTGTTTTGAGTTTTTATTTTGATTGCAAATTAAATAGGAGACTTCCACAGTCATTTTACGCTAAATTTTATCTGTTTTGGTCCTTGGAGTTTGCGATTTATCTGACCTTAAATTGAATGTAACAGTGATATTAGTTTGTAACCTTTGTGATACGGTCTCATCATAATTGTCTTTTCGATGATGCGATGTTTAGATCTTGAGTTTATTGCTTCACGAAGTTCGAGATGCCTTTTTCTTCAAAAGCTCTAATTTTCGTGGTTTTGGGTTCATCTCATCTCTAGAAAAACATTGATTCTGGGTGATGTCATGATGTGTGCCATATGTCAAAATGACAGAATCGTCGAGACCTATCTTGTGTCCGAATTTGAGCTTGATTCGACTTCAATCGAGCGACATGTGGGGGTTTGTAGGTCATCTCGGGAGGTGAAGATCACGACCTCCATGATTGGGGACTGATTTTGCTGAGGCCCCACCGCAATAGTGTACGACTTACCCTTTCGAGGTAATTTGGGGTCATATTATTCTTGAGAGGTCTGATTGAGCCCAAATTTAGTCCCTAGGGGTCTTTCGACGTTATGGATGCAATGATGGTGGTCTACTACTATTTGAAGCCCCTAGCTCAGGGCTATAGTTGTAAGGTCTCTTTGTGGTGTGATAATACTTTTTCAAGATTGCCTAGTGTTAGGCTTATTCTGCAGTGTTCCCTTGGTCTGGCAGTGTCTCGTGCAGCAACAGGACTAGGTTGTCACTGACTCTATTCTTATTTGCGTCAAGAATGTGGGTAAGTCATAAATGACATACAACAACTTGCTCCAATGGATGTTGCACTTCTAGAGAAGCAAGAAGTGCAACATACAAAATCTGATCTTGTTGTCGAATTTCATCTTTTTTCGAATGCTTACCAAGATGTGTTTATTTCCTCTCAACAAATTATTTTTCTTCTCGATCATCAGCGTCAGCATGATCCTTAAGGAAGAGACCATGCTAAGCTTCTTCCTGAGGGGCGACCGAAATGGACTCTTAATAAATTGGGGAATTCTCTTAAGGCTCCCTTCCCAATGCTTCTGAAATCGTTTTCTTTTCTGGGAAAGCACACTAATAGGCTGCCTCATAAAGGGCTTACCACTCCATGTCGATGATGCCTCCTTATTGGACCAGCAAGTGGGTTCCCTTGGTTGGCTTTGTCCCAATCTAGCTGGTGGGGATTTTTTTAGCTCTAGGGTCGGAATTTGGATTTTTGCTCTGGGGCCGGAATTTTTTGATTTGACATGGGGACTAGGATTTGGATTTTGTCACTGGGGTCGAGATTTGGTTTTTGGCACTAGGACCGAAGATTTGAAATTTGGCGCTGAGGCTAGAGATTTGGATTTTGGCACTGGGGTCGAAATTTGGATCGTCATTGGGGGCAGAGATTTGATTTTTGCACTGGGGCTGGAATTTGGATTTTGGGCGCTGGGGCCAGAGATATGGATTTTGGCATTGAGGTCAAAATTTGGATTTGATGCAGAGGCAGGAGATTTTATTTGGCACTAGGCCAGGATTTGGATTTTGGCACTGAGGCCAGAGATTCGATTTGGCACTAAGGCCAGGATTGGAATTTGGTTGCTGGGGCCGGAGATTTGGATTTTGGCACTGGGGTCGGAATTTGGATTTTGGTGCTAAGGATGGAGATTTGATTTGGCACTGTGCATTTGCGATCTTTTCTTGCTTGTAATTGGCTGAGGTCTTCTTCTTTTTCATGTAGTAGTTGCATCAACCTGTTTATTTTAATCCAAGTGCCCTTTTGGGTTTTCACTTGAATTGGATAGGAGTGGTGCCAGAAGCGTGGTTTTCACCGACTCCTTTTTAGGCATTTTTACTTGTAACTTCGAGGTCACATCCACATTTTGATTTCTATTCTTACTCATGGCGCCGTTGTAGGTTTTCACTCTGCCCCGTTTTCTTATTTTCAGGACACTTTTACTCGTAGCTTCATGGCCATACCCGCTTGTCATTTTTACTCATAGTTCCCTTTGCAAGTTTTCACCATACCTAATTTTTTCTTTCTATCTCTTTGGAGGGGTCTTGCTTTGGATGGTGCTTGCTAGAGCAGTGAACACTGCGAATGGGACGTCAGGGGATAGAAGTGTGACTTTTGTGCACAAGGGATGTATAAGCACAAGGAACGCTTTTTCGTTTATCATCTGATGATTGTCGAAGTGGGACCTCGTGAGGTAGGATGCATCCGTGCAGAGGCAGAACATTGACTGGGAAGGTGGTCTGTTTTGATGACAAGCCCATTTTCTTCTAGGAAACGTTGTCAGGAAGGCAGAAGATTTTCTCGTAATCCGTCGAAAGTGAATCTTGAGAGGCGAGATGGTGGAAGATTTAACCGGTGATCCTTTGAAAATAACGCTTGAGAGGCGAGGCGACAGAGAACTTGATTGGTAGTCGATCGAGGCGCTATCGTGATGACACGTGTCTGTATGGTCGGATGAAGCGCTACTTGGGAATCGAAGTGCTTTTATGACAGCCTGTGGCATTTATAAAAAGGGGCTTTAAGCTAAGAGAACGTGATGGCATTTCCTTCTGTTCAAGAAGCTTCTTTATTTTCCTGTTTCTTTCTTTGTGGAGAGGGAGAAGAGATCTCTCCTTTTCTTTGAAGCTTTCGTCTGGGAAGTCATGCATTTTGCTGAGGCTGGCTTTAGGGTCAAAGGTCTTTGAGTGCGCCTGAGTGCTGCGCTCTTGGGTGACGATGTTCGATCTTGCGAAGGTGTTGATAGATCTGTGCTGGATGGTGGGCTTGTGTCTTCAGATCCCTACTGTTTGCTCGAGATCCCGAGAGCAAGGTCCAAGGCTGTGCGTAAGATTCGAACGGATTGTGATGGTCTTCGCTTGCCCATCATCTCCTTCATGATGGTGGGCCGAATGGATGATTTGGTCCACTTCAACATTCGATGTTTGGGTGGACGGCCAACATGTCAAGCTCAAGATTTCTTGCTTGTCATTTCGCTTGTTGCTACTCCCCTAATTGGCTCCTGGTTCTTTGCCTTCATTCAGGGGCGGAAAGGAGCAAGACGTTATTTTCATTCTTTTCATGGTCCTTTTTTTAGAAAAGAATGACAGCTCATCTTGGAAGACACTACCATTTTTAGAAGGCAACGGCGGATTTTGAGACTGGACCTCTAGATGGGAGACTCTTTTCAGGATGGGTTTATACACATATTTTGCTTTTTGGGAGTTACAGATTCATTGTAACCACATCTTTGTAATCACTTCTTTGTTCATGAAATAAAAGTCTTTTCTTTTTTGCTTGCATCCTCCTTCTCTATGGCTTGTGCTTGTTGTCCTTCCATGCCTTTTTCTCGCCTTTTTCTTTCTTTCTGCGCTCAGTTCTTATCTCGCTTTTGGATGGTGGGGATAAGAAATGGACTAGGAGACTTGTTTTGCCCCGAGGGGGTGTGCGGACCATCTGGCTTAAATGGTTCGACTGCCTTTTCAAGTTTTCATTCTAGCCCTTAGGGTGCACGTCATTTTTGGATTTCATGAAAGCCCCGCTTTTTTTTTTCTTTTGGGAGCTTGACCATTGAGGCCCTGTGTGTACAGATAGTGTAGGGAAAATATCTTGCATGTCTATCCCATGTAGTGGCGCATGAGTGTGTGCTTCACCCCTGGGGGAGATCCATGAAGTTTGTGTGGGCTGAGATGGAGTATTGCATACCTGAGATAAATGGTGTTGTTTGCCAGAAGTGGGGACGCTATTTGGGCGAATTGAGACGTGTGCGCAGGGCAGTAAGTGTTGAGCGAGGGTTCCGTGCAGTGTTATGTGTTTGGCTGCATTGGGATTGCTCAGCGTTTTTCTTGCGTGTCACTTATGCTTCCTTAGGACGGAGTGCGATCTTTCACTCTTGTGACACATCGCTTTGCATGCCATTCATACTTCCGTACCTTTGAATCATGCGAGGTTTCACTCATGTGCCATTCGCACTTCTTCATGATTGGTCCACGTGTCACTTCATTGGTTTTGCGTGAAACGTTATCTTTCTTCAGTTATAAAAGGAGTGCACAGGGGTACTTTTCTTTGCTTTTTTCCCTTGAGTGTCATTTCACATAAATGGTGCGTGCAAGCTCTACTCCTCCTCAAGGTAGGGTCCTTTTTCAGTCATCTTTTTTTTTTTTTTTTCTTTTTCTTTGCCCCCTTTCATGTCACAAGAGCAAGAAGATGTCACATGACTTCTTGATGGGGAAAGATCTGCGCAACAAAGGGCCTTGGAAGCCAATTATGCTCGTGTGAAGGACTCAGCGGAACTCTCACCTTGCGTCTTTCAATACTGCTTGCGTATCTACGATGATGACCTTAATGTCGACCATAAATGCTTTATTTCTTGAATTTAGCAAGAAGTGCGCCAAGCTGGATGAGTGTCATGATGAGTATTTGGACAACCTTGTAGTTTTGAAATGCCTTGAAGATCGTATGACCGAAGTCAGACGACTTATCAATCGTTAGGCCCTAGTAGTGGTTGTTATTGCAGAAGGCTATAAAGCATTTTTCGATGCGCCTCTCTTTTTGTCATGGACTGAGATTTTTTTTATAGAATGAGATTATATATATATATATATATATAATGTGTTTTTTTTGGGAGGCAGATTTAAGGTCATACAGTTGGGACCATGGGTGGCATAGTTTTATTGTCATACAACCAGGACATGTGTTAATAGTTTAGCGGTTGTGTAGCTTGGACCTTTGTTTAGGGATAATACTTTTTCAATATCTCTCGTTGATTAGTGGCATAGCCTCTTCTCCTTCATAATTGACCAGCACGTAGGCCATTGGGAAGGCCTTTTTCACCACAAATGGGCCTTCCCATTTTGGATCGAATTTTCCCTTAGTTCGGCCATGAGCAACGATAGGTCTTCTCACCGCAAAAACAAGTTCCCCTTTCACGAATGATCTTATTTTGGTCGATTTGTCGAATGCTCGCTGCATTCAATTGTTTTAAATCTCAAGGCTCTATTGTGCTTACAGCCTCTTTTCATCAAGTGTATCTAGTTTTTGATAGCAAAGGTTAGCCTGTTCTTCATCCGTCATTCATAGTGGAGGGCTATCTTGAGGGAAGGCAATTAAATTTCCAAAGGAACCACGGCTTCACCCCCATATACCAGAGAGAAGGGGGGTCGACTGAGTTGGGCTCGGGATGTAATGCGATAAGCCCATAGAATTTCAGAGAGCTTTTCATGCCAATCTATTTTAGTACCGGAGACCGACTTTCTCATAGCGTTGTAAAGAGTCTTGTTAAAAGCTTCCGCCAGACCAATAGCTCTCGGATGGTACATGGTCGAGTATTTCCATGTAAACCTGAATTTATCAGCCAGTTTGTCAATTCGATTACTTCGAAATTGGGGGCCATTATCAGAAATGATTCAGTCAGGCATGCCGAATCTGTATATGATATGGTGACGCACGAAATTGGTCACTGCAAGCTCAGGGACTGCCTCGGCCCATTTAGAGAAGTAATATGTGGCAACAAGTATGAATACATGCCCCGAGGAAGAAGGTGGATCGATATGACCTATGATGTCCAGGTCCCACTAATGGAAAGGCCAAGATGCCACCATTGAGTGAAGAGGTTTAGGAGGTCAGGTTTTTGGGAACATAAGGGAGTCAGTATTCATAGTAGGCCAATAGTAGCCTATCCTGATGATCCTGTTGTACAACCTAGGACAAGACTGGTGCATTCCGCAAACTCCAGAATGAACCTCCTTGAGCACATGGTTGGCTTCTTCTTGATCAATGCATCTGAGCAGCATATCGTTGTAGGAATTTCAGAATAGGGTATCGCCCACACATATCGTGTGGCTGACCTTTGGATACTATTTCTCTCAATGGGATCTTTGGGGAGTTGATTGATTATGCTGGATGTAATATTTGATAGGGGTGCACCAGTGGGTTACTGGCTCTATTTCTATGCATGTGTAGTCTGGTGCTGCTGACTCTTTTTCGTCTTATTTTTCCTCTTTAATCATGGGGGATTTTGGTGAATGGCATAAAGTTTGCGTGTCTCCCTCATCAGCGTTGTCAGTTTCGAATGGGCATCGTTCGGATGGTTATTCCTCCCCTTTTTTGTCTACCTCTTTAATGATTTCAGTGCATCTTCATTCGTCTACCCATACTGGTGTGGCCCATTTTAGCAACATTTGAATAGTTGCTACTAATTTGACGAATGCATCAACTTGCCCATTAATCCACGGCGGTACGTGCTCAAGAGTAACCGCTTCGACTTCGTCCATTAATGACTTGGCGGTATTGAAGTAAGGTTTGAGATTTTCTTTCCTTATGTTGTATACCTCTTTGAGTTATCGAATTACCTATTCTGAGTCCTCGTAAACATCCAAACACTTCAGGTCCATATGGGAGGATCTCCAAGCCTATGACGAGTGCTTGATATTCAGCTTCATTAGGCGATTCTATCTCCGAGAGGGAGAAGGACAGAGTAAGAAGGCCATTGCAAGGGGTAGAGAAGACTACACCCGCACCTCTTTTCTCAGACTGGAATGCCCCGCTAAAATGCATCTTCTATTCGCCCAAGACTTCGGCGTGGAAGAGCTCTTCGTCTGATAGATCATAGATCACTGGTGTTTCGACTGGCAGAGGATGTGCAGCCAGAACGTCTGTGAGGGTTTGGCCCTTGATAGCTTTTTGTGGCACATACAGGATATCAAACTCCATGAGAAGTAGTGACCACTTTGCGAGTCAGCCCGACAGGCAAGGGCCCGACATGAGGTATTTTATAGGGTCTGCTCAAGAAATGAGCCGAACCGGGTGAGCGAGTAGATAGTGTTGGAGCTTTTGTACCATGCAGATGAGGGCTAGGCACATGGTTTCTATTGGCGAGTAATTTCCCTCAGCCCCTTGCATCCTTTGACTCAGATAGTACATAGCCATTTCTTTTCCCTCATCACTTATTTGGGCTAGCAATGCTCTAAGTGACTTGTCCAGTGCCATCACATATAGAATGAGGGGTCTACCTAGAATTCGAGCAGAAAGAACCGGGGGCTTCAACAGATAACTTTTGATATCGTCAAAGCCCTTTTAACATGACTCATCCCATTCGAAGGGTGGGTCTTTCTTCAAGATGTGGGAGAAGGGCTATCATCACCCTGATAGGTTAGAGATGAACCTTTGTATGTAGGCCAGCAGGCCTTGAAGAGATCTAAGCTCCCGCAGATTTCTCGACAGTGGAATTCCTGAATGGCTTTAATTTTAATTGGTTCTGTTTTCAGGCCGCGATACCTGACAATGAACCCAAGAATTTTCCAGATTGTACACCAAAGGCACACTTCAAGGGGTTCAATTTGAGCTGATGGATGTAAAGTCTCTCGAAGATTTTTCCCAAATTTTTGATGTGATTACTTCTTCTGTTGGACTTGACCGCAAGGTCATCTATGTAGCATTCCACCTCCTTGTGGAGCATGTCTTTGACGATAGTGGTTATGGCTCTTTGATAATTGGCTTCAGTGTTTTTGAGGCCGAAGGGCATCACTGTGTAAGAAAAGACTCCCTCAGAGTTAGGAAAGCAGTGGACTCTTCGTCTTCTAGGGCCATCCTTGTTTAGTTGTAGCCAGAATAGCCATCCATGAACGAGAATGCTTAGCAGTTGGCAGTCGAGTCAATCAGCAACTCTGTGAAAAACCATCTTTGGGACAAGCTGAATTCAAATCACAGAAGGCTATACAGATCCTGATTTGTATGTTTTTCTTCTTGATTGTCATGACATTAGCTAGCCATTTTGGGTATTTGACTTCTCGAATGAAACATGTCACCTTAAGCTTGTTGATTGTTGCTTCAATCTAGATTTCTAAATCTGCTCTAAACCTCCGTGATTTCTTCTTGACGCGTTTGGAAGATGGATCTATCCCTAATTTGTGGACTGCTACTCGGGGATCGAGACCCAATATTTCTTCATAATGCCAGGCAAATATGTCTCGATTAGTCCTCATGAATTTTGTGTATTCCTTCTTTTCTTCAGGACGCATGATGGCTGAAATAAAAGTAGGATTTAGGTTAGTTTCATCACCCAAATTTACTTCTTATAAGTCATCAGTCGTTCACTGGCCACCATCTTCTAAAACCTCTGGGGCTTCGTCTATCTCCTCTTCATCAAGGGGAGGCAGCTCGATAGTCTGTTCTTAAGTTTCGAGTACTTCGACCGTGCGCTTGGCGAGTGACGTTTCTTTCTCTGTTTCTATGGTCTCGACGGTGGCAGACTCTGGATCAATCTGGTTAACCCCTATCATCACTTGATGTTCCTGAGGAACAACTTCCTCAGCGGTAAGTTCCTGAGGGGACGGTGGCAGCTCTTGTGAGACCGTCACATGGGAGATTTGGTCGATGAAGAAGAGGCACGGGGGTAGGCTTGGGTGCCTCGGGTAACCACGACCTTCTTTTTTATTATGCTAAGACATCGTAGTTTTGATGATAGCGAAAGGGTGCTAGCATCCCCTTTCCATCATTCAACCCTTGGTTGTTAGCTGGCCTGTAATCCATCTTCCTCATGAATTGATGGGCTTTGAGGCTATATAGATCCCATCGAGGTATGACTTCGGCATCTAGAAGAGGATTACTTCGTGAGTTTATTTGGCCAGCTGTTTCTTGAGTTTCTGGGGTAAAACCCGTTAAAGGAGCGAGCATAGATTTCAGGGGGTCAACTTCCTCTATCTTAGCTTTTCCTTTTCTTATAGCCTTCGTTTGGTCAAACAAATTTTGTGTCTGTTCCATTGGTGCTATAATCGAGACTTGTCCTTGAGACTCATATTGCTAATCAAAGGTGCCAATGAAATCGTGAATAGGGGAGGACGGTCCACTTCTTATTTCTTAGCATGCAATTCGAGCTTCCGACCCGAAGGTTGAAAAATGCATGGTTTTTTGGGAATCTTGCGTGTGGTAAGCTTGGCTTGTGAGTCCGGTATCATGTCCTTCCTTTTAAAGGAATGGGGTAGTCAGAACTTCAGGGATTTGTTAGTGAACACTCCACAACAATGAACCCAACTGCCAAATAAAATATCCCAGAATAATGATATATGCAATCTATTTTGGAAAACACAGAAACAAGAAAAAACAAGTAAAATGTGAAATCACCAAACCACAACACAAGTAAAAGTAGAAGGCACAAAAAAATTTATATGGTTCACCCAAAATGGGCTACATCCATGGGAAAGGGGTAAGGATGCATTCATTATCAATAGAAGAAATTCATAAGTTTGGGGTTTTATCGAGATTATCTCATACAATAGCAAAGAAAGCTCCAACAGATATTTCTTACCACAATAGCACCATCAATCGACTCCTCTCTTTATCATCGTCAACCAAGACCGTTGCTGCGAAGAAATGCTAATGAAAAATCAGCCTAATACGAGGATACTTAGGGTTTGTGTAAAAGCCCCAATTTCTATCCCCCAAACTTCTCTATATGTTTTCTTATATTTTCTCTCTCTACAAATGCACTTTTATGGGTCTCCATAAAAAGCCTTTCTTCTGTGAAAAAATACCCTTCAACCAAAGAGAAAATTTCAAATGGGGGTGATTTATATCACCATCCCAACAATCTCCACCTTGATGCAAAGTTACACCATTGCATTGCCAACCACTCACTTCTTTCCTTTCTTGAAACCTACAAAAGTTAGGTTCCATTCCCACTTCTCTACTTGAATAGGCTCTGTGAGCATATCCATAAGATTGTCTTCAGTCGTGATCTTCACCAATCAAATTTTTTCACCTTCAACAACTTGCCGGATATAGTGTTGTTGAAACCGTACGTATTTTTACCTCATGTGATGAATTGGGTTCTTGACCAAGTGAATAACACCCATATCATCACAAAATAGTTCCATAGGCTTGCACACAATGCCCATCTTACTTATCAATCCTTGAAGCCACACAAAATCTTTGCTGCTATATATTTGGCTTCGGTTGTTGATAATGATGTCGTGTCTTAAAGCCTTGACATCCAATTTACTGGTCCATTTGCGAACTGTGAAAATAAATGCAGTAGTTGACCTACCTCTATAGAGATCATGGGTAAAATTCACATCCATAAAACCTTGCATTGGAGTTGAGCCTTAACCAAATGTGATTGAATAACTATTAGTGCCTCTTAAGTACCGAAGCACCATTTTTTTTCTTGCCAATTAACCTTTTCGGGGTTCGCCATAAAATGACTTAGAATATCAACCGCATGGGCAATGTTCAATCTAGTACATACCATTATAAACATTAAACTTCCAATTGTGTTTGCATAAATCACCTTAGCCATTGTTCTTTTTTCTTCTTTTGTCTTCAGACTTTGCCTTGAAGGAAATTTGAAGGGGCTAGGGGTATCTTTACCGGCTTTGCATTTTTCATGGAAAATTTCTCAAGCACAATTTATGTGTAATACATTTGAGATAGTGACAAAATTTTATTTTTTCTATCTCTTTCAATTTTCATTCCCGAGGATTTGCCTTGCCAGCTCGAGATCCTTCAACTCAAATATTTTGCTCAAAGATGTCTTAAGCTCATCAATCCTAGCCTTTCCCTTAGACACTAAAAGCATGTTATCCACATATAAGACTAAAATCAAGTATGTATCATCATTGAAGAACTTTAAATAGGTGGAATGGTCATACTTACTTCTAGAGTACCCAATGCTCATCAGGAATATATCAAAAGTTTTATACCTTTGTCATGATGTTTGCTTGAGCCTATATAAGGACTTCTTGAATTTGAACAAAAGTCCTTTGTCCTTATCTATGAAGCCTTTAGGTTGTTGCAGGTACACTTCTTCATCTAGTTCTTCATGCAAAAATTTCATCTTCACATCTATTTTTTCAAGTTCTAAGTCATGCATAGTTTCTAGCCCAAGCACAGAGCGAATTGAGACCAACTTAACTACCAGTTCAAAAATTTCATCAAAGTCAATGCCTTGCCTTTGTAAAAAATCCTTTGCCACCAATCTTGCCCAATACTTTTTAAGCCTTCCATCAGCCCCATTTCTATTTTAAACACCCATTTACAACCAACCGCCTTTCTATATCTTAGTAGCTATACCAAATCCCAAGTCTTGTTTCTTTGAAGGGCCAATATCTCTTCTCCGTCACTCTTTTCCAATGCCCTGTATCATTATTTTCAATGACTTCACGAAATGACGTTGACTCTTCATTTTCAACTATCAAAGCATGCAAAGTAATTGGATTCATATATTCTTTATGCCACTTGGGTGTACGAGTTTCTCTAATAGAGAGCCTAGATGCCAAAGGCACAACTTCATTTTGATGGCGATGTGATTCTTCATCTTGATCTTCCGGTTCTTCATATTCCTCACCATGATCAATGGGTACATTCTCATAAGGCATAGTTGCACTTGATACAAGTATTTTAAGGTTGCATTCAAACTATTGGCTCTCTTGTTACATTACTTTATCATTGTCTATCTTTTTCAATACCTTGGACTCGTCGAAATATACATCATGACTAGTGCTTATTTTTTGGGTACTTGGATGTTATAACAGTATTCCTTCACACCCTTGTTGTAACTCATAGCATTGCACTTTTTTGACTTTGAATCCAACTTATTCCTTTGGCAACTTGGAATAAGTACATGAGCAATACAACCAAAAATTTTAAACTGGAGTAATCACTAACAGTTCCATACCATAACTCATTAGGATTATTGATTCCCAATGGAATTGAAGACGACAAGTTAATAAGATAACAAGCCATTGATATGGCTTTTACCCATAATTCTTGTTCTAGACCGACATTATTTAATATGCACCACGCATGCCCCATCAAAGTGCAACTCATCCTCTCGATGCTATCCTTTTTGTTGAGGATTCTAGGTATTTGGGTAATGCCTAATAACTCCCTTGGCCTTGAAAAAAAAATTTCGAACTCCTTTGATACAAACTCTCCACCATTATCCATTTGAAGAATTTTGATGTGATGCCCCATAGATTTTTCAATTCGGTTTTAAAATTTTTGAATGAACAATATACATCACTTTTGTACTTGAGAGTTTTGATCCATACCTTTCTTGAGAAATCATTAATAAAATGATACAAAATATAATGCACCTCCTTAAAATGTAGTCAGTGAAGGGCCCCATACATCCGAGTGCATATAATTAAGTTTGCATTCACTTGTATACCTTTCAACCTTGAAGGTTTGTCTATGTTGTTTCTTTTAAGGCTGTCTAAGTTGTTTTCCATAGACACAATGCTCGCAAAATTCAAATCCATCAAACATAAGTGTAAGAATAAAATTTTTCTTCATTAAGACCTTCATAACCATATCGATCATATATCTCAATCTTCTATGCCATAGGCGAAATGAAAGTTCGTCACCTTCTACTACTGAATTCACCTCATCACTTACTATTGTGCTTTCGAACAACTTGTACAAGTTCCCAACTCAGTCTCCTTTCATCACAATTAGAGCCCTTTTTTATACTTTAATTACTCCACCTTGACTAGTGAATTTGTAACATTCAGAATCTAAAGAAGAGAGGGAAGTCAACCTCTTTCTTACTTCTGGCTCATGCCTAACATCCTTAATTGCCCGAATTGTTCCGTCAAACATTCATAGGAAAACTGAACCTATTCCAACCACTCTAGTAGTTTAGTTATTACCCATTAAGATACCGATCCCCTTCAAGTGACTCATATGAGTGTTGGCTGTACTTTTATCACATACAATACCAAATAGTCGAGCTATTAATGACTCATACTTTACCTTTGGAAAGTATGAAAACTTAGTCATGATGAAAGACTAAGAATAAAACCACTTGGAGATATGTAGTGAGCCTACACAGGATGACTATGGTTCTCGTCATTCAAGTGTGCCCTATTTGATTACGATCAAAGCATGACTTAGTCTATGGATTTCAAGAATAGGCCAAGGATTGTTTTCATCGGCAATCTTAAGTTGCTCAAAGATGGCTTAACCCATCTCAGTTTCAACGGAAGTCTAAAGCTGCCCAAAGATGGCTTAACACATCTTAGTTTCATCAACAGTCTAAAGCCACCTAGAGCTGGTTTAATCCATCTCAATTTCAACGACAATCTAAAGCGGCCCAGTGATGGCCTAATCCATCTCAGTCTCAACGGCAGTCTAAAGCTGCCTAGAGATGCCTTAACCGATCGCAATCTCAACGGCAGTCTAAAGCTGCTGCCCAGTGATGACTTAACCCATCTTAGTTTCAATGTTAGTCTAAAGTTTCTGCCTCAATAGCAATCTAGAGCTAGCCAGAGATGGCTTAACCCATCTTAGTTTCAACGGCAGACTAAAGCTGCTCAGAGATGACCTAACCCATTTCAGTTTCAACGGCAGTCTAGAGCTGCCTAGAAATGGCTTAACCCATCTCATTATCAATGGTAGTCTAAAAGTTGCTCAGAGATGGCTTGACCCATCTTAGTTTCGACGACAGTCTAAAAGCTACCCTGAGATGGCTTAACGCATCTCAATTTCAACAACAGTCTTGAACTATCTGATGATGGCTTAACCCATCATTAGTATCATTATCTGAAAGTTAAATCCTTAAAAGCTTTATGGATTGTATGGCCAATAGGTTTTTGCAAAAGAGGAATTATTTCTTCAAGAACAAAGAATTCTCTCGTTTAATCAGCACCATTGAACTCTAAGCTCCTTACTTAATTACCCTTAAAAGGTTGGCAGGGATTGAGTTGAACAACGAAAGTGGCTACAACCCACTAACATCAACATTGACGATAATGATGAATCTCTTATTCTGCTCCTGCGAAATCATGGGGTTCGAAGGTTCGAGAAGCGTCAGCAATTTCATCTGCAAGGATAACTTAGCAGAATGATCAACACCATGAGAAGATAAACACAAAAGGTAAACCGCGTTATGAAGAAAATGATCACGCCCTGCAAGATTTGTGATTCAACTGAGTAGATAAACTCAAGCGAAGATAGAGGGTGAAGATCTGAAGACAATAAGTGTGTGGATATCCCTCGAATGAAGGGGAGATCACACTTTTGAGAGACAATTTAGTAGAGAGATAAAGCATTCGTTAGAGGTTGTTCCTCAGCAACAATCAAGAGTAGAGAAGAGAGTAGTATTCAAGACGTGAGGAGAGAGATAATCGTCTCCTATGATTCACTTGAGACCCATTCCCTTTTGAAGACCAGACTTGAAGGATAACACGTCCTTGCTTACATATATGGGCCAATATGACCTCGAAGTTATATTTTCCCTTTAACATGTCTTTATTTTCTTCTTTAGAAACAGATATATAGGTTTTAAAGTCAGAATCAAAGGTGTTCGGCTTATTTTTAATTCTTCAAAGTCAATGTAAATGTAAAAGAAGATTAAACCTCTGAAAGTGCTCAGTACCCAATATAAATTATAAAGCGTGTATTTCTAATATGAAGCGCACGAGTGAATTTGGCCTCGAATGTGATATCCTCTAGTTTTCAATCTGGAGCCTAATGTTAGTCTAAACATTCTGCATTTCTTTTAACGCATCCACATTTCGAAGCGACCAATGAGTCAAACCATGATCTATGTGGGAATATGTGATGGGCAGCTCCACTATTAAGTATCTAATTTTTATATAATAGAGAATTATATGCTACCATCAATACTTCATCTTCAAAGAATTCGAATGTTGACTCTTCAACTTGATTTGCTTCATTCTTATATTCACTTTTCCTTTCACCTCCCGCATTAAGATTTTTGGAAGAGTTCATCCAGTTTCTTGTAATGTTGTCAGATTCGCTTCGGACCTTCTTCGGTTTGATAAAAAAAAATGAAGCAATTCGGTGCTTCGGACAATTCAGGGGAAGACTTTGGTTTTTTTTTTTAAAAAATTGAATATAAATAAAGTATTTATATAAAAATATATTATGCCCAATTTGGGAGAATATTTCATTTTTTTTTAATTCAATATAAATAAAGTATAGGTTTACTATATAAAATAAAATGAAAATAAATATAAACATTTTAAAAAATTTGGAAATAAAAATAAAAGACATTCAATTATTTTATCACTTAAGGACATAACAAACCTTTCATATAAAGTGGATGATAATTTTATTTCAATAAAAGTGGGATAGTTGTGGGATTTTATAAAAACAAAAGAGATTGGCAAGTGGTACTTGTTGATGAGGGATGGGGCCACGTGGGTAATGAAGAATATAACACGCCCCTCAAATTAGTTGGATTTGGGGCTAGTGCTCTCTCTTTGCGCAGACCGCAATTTTGTTTTTGAATAGCGTTTAGAAATTTGAATAGCGAAAGGTAGTTCGAAAACATGGTAGTTGTTCGCCTCGCCTCAGTCGTTAGGTAAATCCAAAGACTTTGGGTGTTTCGCTCAAAGAGAAGCAAATATAACAGCACAGTTTAGAACAAATATTCTTTATACGCACAAGCTCCCCACAGTACCAACACACATTTTTATTATTAAGCTTTCTTGGTTATTATCGACGTTTTGAATTACTTCTTGATTGATTCCTCGATGAATCACCTCGTTCATTTGATCAACCTCTTTCCACAAGAGCTTATGTCTTTTATTCCACATAACTTTCGAAAGATGCCTTCTTTCGAAGTTCACCGACAAGGAGAGCACTACACAATAAGCCCAAATCATGATAATCTTATTTACTACAACTCAATATAGTAACAATGTTGTCATAAGATTCCAACACTGTACAAAGTAAGTTGACAACTTTATCTTCATTCTCCATCTCACACCAATACTTTCAAGTTGACAAATGATATTATTAATTTCATTCAAGTGTTCGAACAGTTTTGCATCCTCTTTCATTATCAAGGTATACAGTTTTCTTTTTAAGAAATTTTAGTTTGTGAGAGAATTTTTTGATAAAAACTTTATAATTTTTACCACAAATCTTTTGCCATTTCTTCCCAAATAATATTATACAACATTTCATTCGCCAATCATAAACAAATAGTGGCTCATGCCTTCATATCACATTCCTTCCAATCAATATCAATCATATTTACTGGGCAACAGACCTTTGAGGATGATTTTGACTTACCCCAACCAACGTTTGCAAGCAAAGCTCGACAGCGACGCCATCACTTACAATATCCCAAGTGAAGAAAGTCCATTGCGGTCTGCGAACCAATCTGTCACAGCGCTAAAGAAGAGTGACCGAGCTATTTTTGTAAAGGCTAAGTCACTATCTGAGCCGTCGAGGCACCTCATGTCTATGCCCTAGAGCTCCCGTTTTTTGCCTTTGATCATATGAGCTTCACGCTCAATTGTTAAGAATGCTCAGATGCAGGCAGGTAAACATTCCTATGGTGCTAACTCTTCCAACTCACACGACACCTATCGGCTGGCGATTAGGAATCCTCACGATGCTAACTTGCCTAGATCATTGTATGCAGCCCAAATGCCGATAGTTTAACATTTCTATGGTGCTAACTCGTCCAACTCATGCGACACCCATCAACTAGCAGTTAGGAATCCTCGTGATGCAAACCTGTCGAGATCACTGTATGTAGCCCAAATGCCGACGGTCAGACATTCTTATGATGCAGGTTTGCTCAATCCGTGTGATACTCATCGACCAGCAGCCATGAGTTCTCACAAAGATGAGCCACCAAGATCATCTCGTATTATTCATTCACAGATCACCGCAATAGAACAGGATTTGAGGCAAGGCAATTACAAGCCTACCCGAGTTCCCAAGGCGGAGTTCAAAAAGTACACACAAGTCCATAAGGCGCATGTTAAGATAGTTATCAAGCATGCGCATAGAGTTCCTACTCAGTATATCTTGGACAAAGCAAGGGAAGCCATTCGAACAGATTAGTGTCATATACTACCACAACGAGGCCGTAGATCGGGATCAATCTGGAAGGAGATCTCGTATGACCTAGAAGACAAGTTTCTCGAGGTATGGCCATGTAACATGATCAGGGCAACCACTCAAACGCTCAATGGAAAAAAGGAAATCCCGAGGGGTAAGATCACCATGGGTTTTGATAATGTCTCGTACCTCTCGTCTAATGAGAATCTCCCACCTACTAGAAATCTTACAAAGAAGGCAAGGCATCATCTAGCCATTGAAAATCCACAAATCACATGCAGTGTCTCCAAGGCGCGAAATGTAAGGATCGAAACCTTTCCCAGCTGGAGGGGCTTCTATGGCAATACAGAGCCAACAAAAGAGGAGAAGAGAAGTGTCATCGCCACCGCCTTTTGTGCCATCGCCATCGCCTTTTGTGTCATTGCCTCTAGTGTCATCGCCATCGCCTTTTGTGTCATCGCCTCTTGTGTCATCGCCATCGACTTTTGTGCCATTGCCATCGCCTTTTGTGCCATCGCCATCGCCATTTATGTCATCGCTTCTTATGTCATTGCCATCACCTGTTGTGTCATCGCCTCTTATGTCATCGCCATCGCCTTTTGCGCCATCGCCATCGCCTTTTGTGCCATCACCATTGCCTTTCGTGTCATCTCCTCTTGTGTCATCGCCATCGCCTTTTGTGCCATCGCCATCGCCTTTTGTGTCATCGCTTCTTGTGACATCCCCATCGCCTTTTGTGCCATTGTCGTTGCCTTTTGTGTCATCTCTCCTTGTATCATCGCCATCACCGTCGCCTTTTGTGTCATCACCATCACCTTTTGTGCCATCGCCATCGCCTTTTGTGTCATCGCCATCACCTTTTGTGCTATTGCCATCGCGTTTTGTGCCATCGCCATCACCTTTTGTGTCATCACCTCTTGTGTAATCGCCATCACCTTTTATGTCATTGCCATCACCTTTTGTTCCATTGCCATCGCCTTTTGTGTCATCGCCATGCATGAACAAGACTGCCACTTGCCAAATGCATGTTGACACACATGCCACTTGTCCTATTGCATATATGAGGTTTGCCACTTGTCAACCTTGGAATTGCCACCTCCAACTAGAAAGTATTTAAGCTCTCTCCCTCCTTCCCACGCCATTAATTCTCTCACTCTCTCTCTCTCTAGAGCCCAACACTTAGAACTTGAGATTTGGAGTTTGGCCTTTGGAGGAAGCTTGGTGGGTGAACTTGGAGTGAGGTGGAAGTGACTGTGTGAGGGATTGTGTGAACACCATTACGCACACAAGGTAAGTGGGTCATGATGCTATGTATCCATGGTGTGAAAGAATGAATTTTGGCATGAATGAAGTAGGAGTTTAAGCATGAATGAAATAGGATTGCATGTATGTTATGTGTTCAATTTTCCAGAATTTAGGCTTTCTTTGTATGATATGCTAGACACTGCTATCACTCTTGTTGAGCATGAAAATTGGTGAAATGATGTTCATGTGAGGATAGTGTGAGATAGAAAATGTTTCATGTTGTTATCTAGTATAGATTTAAAGCTATGAAGTAATCTTTGTAGTATGCCATGGCTGTGCAATGAAATTCCAGGAAGGTTTGATGTTTTTGTCTCCCTCTGTTGACCTATCAAATGACACCAAATTACTTCCATTTGAGACATATATGAGATTTTTATGATTTTGATGTTTTAATCCAGTTCAAATTTTGTGAAATTAGAAGGCTACGATCTAAATGGCGACGGTATGTCACTATTGGCAGAATTTAGCAAAATACAGAAATTGTTCTCTGTTGCCATGAGTTTTGGTTGAACAAATCGAGTTCAAATGCTTTCAAACCACCCCATTTGAAAGATACATACGCCTAGTGTAAAATTTGCTTTGGAAGCACACCAAAATTCTCTACGGTTTGGAAATTATATCCATTTTTTCTAGGGCAATGTCACTGTTAAGAATGCAAGAAATTCCAGGACCTTTTACTTTTTTGTAATAATATGTCAGATGACTAAAATGCCCTTGAATTTTAGCTCAAACTAGTTATCAATGCAAAGATCAATGAATGCTAATGAATAAGTAAAAGCATACATGAGACAAGTGCTTGTCATAAGTGTATGAGATAAGTGTTTGTGATAAGTGTATGAGAAAAGTGCTTGTGATAAGTGTATGTGATAAGTGCTTGTGATTAGTGTATGAGATAAATGCTTGTGATAAGTGTAAGAGACAAATTCTTGTGATAAGTCTATGAGATAAATGCTTGTGATAAGTGTATGAGATTAGTGTTTGTGATAAGTGTAGGAGATAAGTGCTTGTGATAAGTGTATGAGATAAGTGCTTGTGATAAGTGTATGAGATAAATGCTTGTGATAAGTGTATGTGATAAGTGCTTGTGATAAGTGTATGAGATAAGTGCTTGTGATATGTGTATGAGATAAGCGCTTGTGATAAGTGTATGTGATAAGTGCTTGTGATAAGTGTATAAGATAAATTCTTGTGATAAGTGTATGAGACAAATGCTTGTGATAAGTGTACGAGATAAGTGCTTGTGATAAGTGTATGAGATAAGTGCTTGTGATAAGTGTATGTGATAAGTGCTTGTGATAAGTGTATGCGATAAATTCTTGTGATAAGTGTATGAGATGCATGTGATAAGTGCAGTGCCATGTAATTCCAAATAAGTATGATTCCAGGACTTGCACTACTCGGATATGTGTGAATATTATGATACATGTCCAGCTGTGACATGCCCTATGTGATATGTGAATGGACCCCTGTGGTCAACTATGTACCGTGATACTGTGATATGTGATATTGTGATATGTGATTAATTGGCATGCTTTGAGTGTATTGCATGACCATACTGTGATATGTGACTGATTGTCATGCTTTGAACGTATTGCATGACCATATTGTGATATGTGACAGATTGGCATGCTTTGAGCATATTGCATGACCATATTATGATATGTGATTGATTGGCATGCTTTGAGCGTATTGCATGACCATACTGTGATATGTGATTGATTGGAATGCTTTGAGCGTATTGCATGACCATACTGTGATATGTGTCTGATTGACATGTTTTGAGCGTATTGCATGACCATACCGTGATATGTGACTGATTGGCATGCTTTGAGCATATTGCATCATTATACTGTGATATGTGACTGATTGACATGCTTTGAGTGTATTGCATGATCATACTGTAATATAAGACTGGTGGGCATGCTTTGAGCGTATTGTATTGCTTACTTGTGATCTCCTAGGCTCGCCCAATGGTAGGACGAGAGTTGGGATAGATGATGTTTGAGTGGCCGCTCCTCCATTCATAGTGATTGGCACCTTGATGGCATGATGTTCCTAGCCAAGGTGGTGTAGGGAGTAGTGTCTTGCAAGGCCATCACCTATCAAAAACCCCAAAGAGTGCTGGGGATTGTGTGTGTGTGTGTGTGTGAAGACATTACGAAGTAGGATACCCACTTGTCATTGTCTTCCCTCCAGAGTGATGGTAGAGGTCGTAAGCAATGAGATTGGCTTGGCCTAATGAATAGGCCCTCTACTTCGGGAGTAGGTGACCTAGAGAGTGAGTTAGTTAATATACATGTTGATGTTGATGTTAAAACACAATAGCATTGGTTCAGATTTATAGTTTTGTGATTCGCTATGATACTTGTGCTGATGAGATCTGATAGATTGGTGTTTTAAATGACGTCTGTGTTATTATTATTAATTATCTTCGAAAATAATTACTCATGACTCCTTGCTAGATATATTAGTGGAACATGACATCTGATTCTACTTATTGGACTTTATATCTCATTCCTTTACTTTCCATTCTTGTAGAGTCGCAGCTACTGGTCAAGGACAACTGGTTGGGTGAGCATTTTGGTAGCTCTGAGGAGCTGCACCTGCCTAGAAGACCTTTGATTGTATTGTTTGATTGGTCGTGGGCCATGTTCTTATTTATGTTGGAACTATGTATTTTTGTAATTGGGCCTTTGGTGCCTCAGATAATTGTAATACTTTAAGTTTGAATATGTATAAATATAAGTTTCAGTTTAGTTTCTTGTATGGTTGTGTTTAGAGTTTTCTTTTTCTCGTGGTTTGCTTTGTTTACCGCTTCTCTAAAAGCGATGAGCGCACTCCGACCTGAGTGGCATTCACTACCTTGGGTTCATGGACCCGCACTCTGCTGCCCTCCAACTTGAATATCAGGGGACAAGGGGCGGGGTCGATACTGAAGGATCCCCTTGTACCTCCATTGTCTTTCCCTTTCAAATTCTCCACACCAGGCTTGGATAATGAGTCCACTGCACCATTCGAACAAGACCCTATCGTGAGCGTGCTGAGGATGGGAGCGGGGAGCGACGCACCTGAAACTGAAGAAATGGAGCGCCTAAGGGCAATGTTGGCCCGAAAAGAAGTAGAGTTCCGAGAGCCAACAGATGAGCTCGAGGCATTGAGAGCCGCTAGAGAGACTCCTAATTCCTGCGGCCCTTCATGACAGCAGTCCTCGAATCCAGCCATGGAGAACCAATCAGCCCCTACACTTACATCGCTTCAATCTCCAACCAGTGCTGCCTTAACGGAGGAGACAGTGCGAAAGTTGGTGATGGAGAAACTACGATCACTCCATATTTCGAGGACCTCCTGATGCAGTAACGAGAACCTCCTGATGCGACAGTTTGTATAGTCACTATCATGAAAGCTTGATACCTAAGACCATATTTACATGGAAGCAAATGTAAGAAGCATTCTTAGCAAGGTTTCACAACACAGAAAGGGTGGTCCACTTGGCTGAACTCCTCAATGTGGAGCAAAGGGATCATGAACCTATGCAAGAGTATATCACTCGGTGGTGAAATATGAGCATAGGGCAAGCAACCGCACTCCCTGAGGATCAAGAGGTGCTCATGTGTATCAAAAACATGAGATCCGACATTGTAGTACACCTTCTCTCTTCCAAATCCGAGAACTTCAATGACTTGGTAACTAATGCAGTTAACCTAGAAAGTCTTATGGAGGGTTTTAGCCTAAGCCCGAAGCCAATAACCATTAGGAGGGATGCAGATAAAGCTAAAGCTAAAGCTAAGGTTGCTTAATTTAAAACTTCCATGACTACTTCGGTGGTCACTCAATAGGTAGAGGAAGGAATTATACACCGCCCAAAACTTATGATTCTCCACAACCATCGGGATGTGGACGAGGAAGAGGTGGATACCGCAGATGTATTGACAAGGAGTATTCCTTCGATAAATACCAGGTTCCCAAGGTCTTCAAAAATCTCCTAGCGGCTGGGACAATTACGCCTCCTATGACAAGATATCCCAAGCAGGTTGGTCAAACAGATCAAACTGACCATTACCCATACCATCAGATGCGAGGACATGTGATAAAATATTATTATCCCTTAAAGGATATCATCAAAGGCCTCATCAAGGACAGAAAGCTCAAGTGTGCTGAGCATGAAACACCAGAGACCGAGACTGTGATGGCCAACATGGTTTCTTTCGTGATGGACGAAGCCAGACCCTAACCGATAGCTAAGAACCTCCTATATCAAGGGCCCTATGACTTTGATAAAGCCATGGTACCGGCCATATATAGGAATCTCCTCATTATAGGACTTATTCCCCCAACAAAAAAGTGGAAGACATCAAAAAGAAGGCCTCCCTTAAAAGGAGCCCTTACTGTCAATACCATTGTTCCCGTACCCATGGGCTGGGAGATTGTTGGCCAATGAAGGATCTGATACAAGAATACAAAAATGAGGGGATCATAATCATCAACCTTATCCCTCCTGAACATCGGACCTACCAAGTCCCCGTGTTGGAGAAGGTCGAAGGTTGTACTCACCCAGAGTTATTCGAGCTATGCTCGAAATACTTTAAGACTCTTAACTCCTCAGTTGATACGGAGGAAGTATCAGAGAACGTCCGGCCTACTTATGCAAGCCGGAATGAGAAAAAGTGTATGCCAGCTGAAATTCTGAGAAGAGTCAGTTTAAAGGAGCTGGAGGTGGTGCTATCACACACAAAGATAACTGCATAAGCTTCCCCCACGCCTAGAAATGTTATGAGCTGAGGTAGGAAGACAAAGAATAAAAGTAATGGAGACCCTCATTCAACAATACAACCTCATCCCACTTTGAAAGACCTTATGCCTAGACCCTTGATGATGAACGGTCTTCATGAGCTAAAATCAACGAATGAAGCCCCTCTAGGAACGACTGCCAATGTGACTTGGGTAGTCAAGGCTCCGCCCAAGCCCCAAGCGATGCAGTTGAAGTTCAGATCTGGTAAGAAGACTGCAAAGATCAAATTGTCTAAAGTCACTCCCCCTAAGAAGGTGATGCCTATGGCGAAGGGGTGGGCCGAAGCATCAAATGTTGCTGGACATTCGAAACAACCGTCAGATAGAAAGACTGGCAGCTAGAATGTGGCCTCTCATTTAAGAAGAATCTTGATACCACAAGTGTCTATGATGCCCTTTTGCTTTTAAAAGAACATCAGGCTGCTTAGATACAAGCCCCCTAATCCCTCGAAGAATTTCAAGCTGAAGTGGACCAGATCAAATTTGACCTATCAGTTCTTCTTGGCGTTATGTCAGTCACCTTTTCTGATACAGATCTACAACTATGGATGAAGTACCGTAATCCACCTTTGATGGTGGAGGGGATCCTACACGGCGTACACATCAATCGAATAATGATCGATGGTGGATCAGTTGTAAATCTACTTCCTCTAAGAACGTTAAAGTCTATGGGAATGGATGTTCAGAACTTGCAGGAAGGGACATTGAAGCTCATAACTGGCGATCTATAGCTATGTGACATTTCAAGTCATTGAAATCAAGGCATCCTATAATGTTATTAGGGCACCCATGATTACATGACAATGGTGTCATTCCCTCGACTGTGTATCAATGCTTTAAATATTTCCATGAAGGAAAACAGAATACAGACTATGTCGAAAGCCCTTCGCCCAAGTAGAGTCCCATTATGCTGATGCTAAATTCTATAATCTTGAGAATCCTGACCCCCTCTCCGTTAAGGAATCAGAGAGTCATAGTGATTCTGACGAAGATTATGGGATAGGGCAAGCGTTGATCAAAGCTTTTGAAGGCTTAGACGTCAAAGAATGAGCCAAGCCACTCACTACCATCATTCTGGTGAGCATCGATCCAAAGATGCCATACCAGAGCAAAGATGATGTACTCGATTCTCCCTTAAAGACGAAATTCAAAGAAGGACGGCAGAAGGAGTATGTTCCTCACCCCTTGAAAGATGGAGCCTCACCCCTTGAAAGATGGAGCCTTGCCCAGTGAAAGAAGTATGAATTACGAACCATCTACCAATCAAGCTTAAATGGCAGAAAGGTGATGATACCACCTTTTCAAGCAATCAAAAACGTATCTCAAAAGAAGTGCAATACTCAAGGGCTCAGTTATACCTTGACTGTTAGGACTAGCTCAAAGAACGTTCACAAAAGGAAATGGACAGTCCAATGTGTTCTGGCATCTCTAAGTAGCCACAATTACCAGAATTCAGGTTTAGAAAATGAGATGGAGCCTACACCATGCTAACTGTAGGACGGAGGCCAGGCCACCGTCGATGAGCTGATAGAAGTTGAGTTGGGAGAAGAAGGAGATCATAGACCCAACTTCCTAAGTTCATCTTTGGAACCAGAAGAAAGGGAGCAGTACATTGATTTCATCTGTATTAACCGAGACATCTTTGCATGGAATTACCACGAGATGCCCGGGTTTGACCCCAACGTGACGACACAAGCTCGCTTTCGATCCTCTCATCAAACCAGTGAAACAGCCTTAGAGGAAGTTTCATCCAAATATAGCACCCAAGATTGAGGGTGAAGTTAACAATTAGTTAAAGATGGGTTCATTAGGAAAGTCCTATACCCTAAGTAGCATGCTAATATTGTACCGGTCAAAAAGAAGAATGGGTAGACAAGGGTATAGATTGATTTTCTCAACCTCAACTCAGCTTGGCCCAAAGACGACTTCCATTTGCCTCTCACCAAAATCATGATTGATTCAACTGTAGCATGTGAAACCTACTCATTTATGGATGGGTATTCTGGTTACAATCAAATCAAGATGGCCCCTGAAGACGAAAAATTGACAGCCTTCAGAACCACGAAGAAGATATATTGTTACAAGGTGATGCCCACTTATTAGTGCGCCATGATGATAATATTGGAAGACATACTCCATGATGTCGGAGAATGTTATGTCGATGCTCTGGTCGTCAAGTCAAAGGATCGATCTGTTCACCTCATGAACTTAGAAGTCATGTTCAAGAGGCTGAGAGGACATCAGCTGAAGATGAATCCCTTGAAGTGCGCCTTCAAGGTGAAATCTGAGAAATTTCTAGGCTTCATTATGAGGAACTGGGGAATCGAGATAGACCCCATCAAAATATGTGCCATTCAGGAAATACCTTCGCCAAGAAACTTGAGGGAGTTGAAATCTCTCCAAGGATGACTGGCATACATCTGAAGGTTCATATCCAACCTTCAGGGCTATGCAAGCTGTTTTCTAAGCTCATGAAGAAAGATGTCCCCTTTGAGTGGGACAAGTCTTGCCATAATAACTTCCAAAACATCAAGGACTATTTATTGAATCCAACGGTTCCCATAGCTCCTGTACCCGACAAACCACTCATTTTATATGTGATGGCTTTGGAGGGATCATTGGGTGCCCTTCTGGCTTCGTACAACAAATAAGGGAAGGAAGTAGCAGTTTACAAATTAAGCCGCAGCACATCGAGAAAATGTGTCTGGCACTAGTGTTTGCAGACCAAAAGCTACGACATTATTTGCTCGTTCACCCAGTGCAGTTGATTTCTCGAGCTGATCCAATTAAATATCTCATGACAAGGCCGGTCCTTTCTGGTCGACTAGCTAACTGGACTTTACTCCTTATGGAATTTGACATCACCCATGTGCCACAGGAAGCTATTAAAGGGCAAGCATTGGCTGAGTTTTTAGCTGCTCATCCATTGCCCAAAGGGTCCTCTTTGAATGAAGGCCTGCCTAATGAGGAAGTCATGTGTGCAAATGTTCTTTGATGGTGCTTCTCACGGAAAAGGCACTAGAGCAGGTGTGACATTTGTCAAACTAGATAAGGGCCTCTTGCCCTATGCGTTGTCATTAAATGAGAAATGCTTAAACAATGAAGCAGAATACCAGGTGTTAAACATTGGTCTAGACATGGCGTTAGAACTAGACCTGGGGTCCCTTGACATTTTTGGTGATTCCTAGCTAATTGTCCGACAGCTAAAAGGGATATACGAGATCCGCAAGGTACCTCTTAAGGAAAATTTATGAGGCCACTCTAACGCATATTCCTCGAGGATCAAATGTTCAAGCCGATGCATTAGCTAAGCTGTGAGTAGCCATGATCATCAAGCCCAAGTACCACTTCAGATCCCCGTACAAGAATGGTGATCCATCCTTATGATGGAAAATGTAGATGCTAAAGATGAAGAAAACTTGTGGACAAAATTTCCCCCATACCCTCAAGGAGCTATGAGGAAATTGATGGAGGAACTTTCCCTTGATGAGATCGTTGCAGTGGCAGAAGAACCCCAGCCAGATTGGCATCAACCCTTCCTAGAGTACTTGGTCCATGGCCAACTCCCTGAGGTTAGAAAAGATAGGCTGGCCCTTAAGAGGGGAGCCACAAGATTCACCCTCCTCAATGACCAACTATATAGAAGGTCATATGATGGAATGTTGTTAAGATGCCTTTCATACGAGGAAGGACGAGCAGCATTAAACGAGGTGTATGATGGGGTATACGGCATGCACCAATCTGGACCCAAGTTATACCACCAATTACATCGGATGGGGTATTTTTGGCCCACTATGGCGAAATATGAGATTAAATATGCAAAGAAATATCACGCGTGTCAAATACATGCTAACTACATTCACCAAACACTGGAACCATTGCATCCCACTCTCATGGCTTGGCCTTTTTCTTAGTGGGGAATGGATATATAGTGGGACCCATTACCCCGGCATCAGCAAATGGCTATTTATATATATTGGCAGTTACTGACTACTTCTCTAAGTGGGCCGAAGCCGTCCCACTACGAAGAGTTACTGGCAAGATAGTGTCTGATTTTGTTCAGCATCATATTGTGTATCAATTCAGGGTACCGAACAGGATTATATCCATTAACAACTCTCCATTTAAGAATGATCACATTCACCAATTGACTAGTTAGTTTAATATCATCTGGAGGTATTCATCCATGTACAGACCATGGGACAATAGACAAACTGAAGCCTTTAACAAAATCCTTTGCAAGGTCTTGAAAAAGACCGTGAAAAAGGGCCAGGATGATTGGCACAAAAGACTCCCCAAGGCTCTTTCGGCCTATAGAACGACTCGAAAGAATGCCACCTCCGCAACCCCATATTTGTTGGTCTATGGGACAGAAGCAGTGCTGCCTTTGGAAGTTCAAATACCCTCTTTGAGGGTGGCAGTCCATTATGGACTAACCAACGACGAGCGAGTCAAACTCCGACACAACAAGTTGAACGCACTCGATGAGAAGAGGTTAGTGTCTCAGTAAAAGCTAGAAGTTTATCAACTGAGAATAAGCCAAGCTTTTAACAAGAAGGTAAGGATATGGTCTTTCAAACCAGGATCTGGCCGTAAGACGTCGTATAGGTGCACCTTAATCTAAGTTTCAGCCCAAGTGGGATGGAACGTATGCCGTTAAAAAGTCATACTCAGCTGGAGCATACCTCATCTGAACCAAGACAAGAGAAGAAGTCATGCCTCTGATTAATGAAAGGTATATGAAGAAATACTATCCTTAACAAAAAGGATCAAAGTCCATGATGTATGACTTTAAACTTCCTATCATATAGTCCGAGCTGCAAGACTTGAAATTATCTAGCAAATATTTGGTCTCTTTGAAAGATCAAGCTTTGATGTTATAAAACATTGTCGTATAGTCTTTACTCACGACTATAAACTGAGCCAAGTTAAGGTTCGAGTTGCATGACCCTAAAAGGCCATCAATAGGTCCACAACGTATGACCCAAAAACAAAACAAACAAACAAACAAAAAAAGACATCGTCAAAACGTCCTTCCGGTATGACTCTAAACAACAATACGCCTTGGAGTTTTAGGACTCTAAGAATTAGCCACCCATACCCTTTTTTATAAAAGGGGTTAGGAAAGCTTTTCTGGAATGTCCTTCCTGTATGACTATAAACAACAGTACTCTTTGGAGTCTTAGGACTCTAAGCATTGGCCACCCATACCCTTTTTATGAAGGGTTCGGAAGCCTTTTCATATGGTCTTCCCGAATAACATTAAACTATGGTGTTTGTTTGTTTCTCTTGGAGGTTCTTGAAACCATGGAATATGAAGCCACTCATATCTCTTCATGAACGGATATGAGAAACTTGGATATGCCTTCTCAAAAGGCTTATGTTTGAAGTATACAAGAATGTGTGCTAATTGGTGGGATGGTGCGAAAATTCCTTTGAAATCTTAAAAGTGTCAAATGTGTTTTCTAAATCTAGTAGTCAAAGAGAAAGAAAGTAAGCATCCTAAGAGGAAGCATAGTTCTTTTTGCAAACAGCCATAGATTTCAAAGGGAAAAGAAAGAAGAATTGAAGATTATTCAGAAGCTCTTGAAGCAGTGCAGAAGTTTCTCCAGCCTTCGTTCACACACTATTTGGTTGTCTCCATGTCTGCCCTCATCTGTGCAAGGCCCTTGTAAGCCACAAGCACTGTAGACATCACTGCATCAGATCGGCGGAGCTGATCATCGTGCTCAGAGAAGGATATGTCCACCTTTTCGGCAAGATGGCACGAATGTTCCACAACCCTCTTAAGTTACCGCTTTTGTGCTGCCAGTAGGGTCTTGGTCTTTTCAATGAAGTCTAGGATCATAGCTTTTTGAGCCTCTGCCCAATCATATTGATCACAAACGTCTTGCACCAGACCCAAAACTACCTCCAAGCCTTGCCTCACTTTTACAGCTTTCTTGAGGCTGGCATTGGCTTCTTCCCCTTCGCTTATCAAAATGAGAAATGTATGAGAAAGGTTCTCTTGGTCAGAAGCTATGACTTGGATGTCTTGAGTGACGCAGTCAATTAGCTATCGGAGCTTCTCTTCATCAGCTTCCATTGACCCGACCCATGATATCATCTGGAAGATTGTTGAAGGAATCACTTGAAGATCTGAGAGGGAGTTGTTCTTAATTGCTTAAAAGAGCGTCCTCACCATGCTGATGCTCATCTCCCTTAGAATTTTACTAATTGAGGAGGGGTCTTTGAGCACCAACTCTACAAGACCCTTGGGATCCTCGACATACAACCAAGTCCTCTAAGGGATACTGCTCCAGCACCTCAGAGACTTCGGCAGTGCTTGATACCTTGGGAATCTCGGACTCAGCTTCAGTATTCACCACAGTCATAGCAGCATCATCCTTTTGGGCCCCTTGTGGAACGACAGTCTCAGGGGAGAGTAGCCTGAATCATATCCTCGTCTATGGTCTAGGTAATGATCTAACCTGAAATCATATGGAAAGTAAGGAATAGAAACTGGACCGATTATGTCCTTCTTTCAAACAATAAGAGGAGTTTTGAATACTTGGAATTTTGGTCTTATCGAACCTGACTGATGGATCTGGAAGTCTCGACTCAAACGGATCACCATAGGAGAACTCACCTCTATCCAATATGCCAGGGACCATGAAACATCCTGCATTCACATCGGCTTGGGTGAGTATTGATGTGGCTAACAAGCCCACTTTCAACACAGCAACTATGGTGGATGAGTCAACCATCGGAGGATCCTTCTCCTCGACACGGGATTTTCCTTTTGCTCTCCACAATTTATCCACTAGAGGTTCAGCCTCTGGGGCGGGACTTTCTGTCTTGTCATGATCAGAAGAAGAGCTTTCACTTAGCACAAGGGAGGGGTCAAGTCCCTCCACGGCATCAATAAGCCCCTCTTCTCGGTCAACTGAAGTCTCCATTTTCTCGATCTCCATTCTCACACCAACAACTAGAGGATTTCCTCCATGCACATCTAAGTCTAGAGTTGAAGAGTCTTGAGAGGAGAAGGAATTTATTTTAATAGCCTCTGGCTTTACAGACTTCTTAACTGTCAACTTTTGATGAAGACCCAGCTTAAAAGGAGTAGCCCTGGCCATAGAGCTCCATGTAATTATGCTAGGAATGGCCAATGCCAAAGCAGTCGATGGAGGAGGAGTAGCAAATGTTTCCCTAACTTCTTCAGGAAAGCTTTAACCTTTTGCCTTCTTGGATGACCTCTTCAAAGGAGAAGAGTCCTCTGGTTTCCTCTTCCCTTGAGAATCTGGATCAGTAGAGTCCAGTGCCTTCTACAGAATTACGTCTGCTATAAAGGCCTCTTTGGCCAAAGGAACAATATCACAAGCCACATTCGGCCCTTGATCTCTTGATTTTCAGCACGAATCACGAGCCCCATTAAATTCTTTCAGATTTGAGAGAGAGGGAGAATGTCCCTTCCTCGGTTTTCTTTCCACCAAACTTCCTCGAGCAGAAGGAGGGCTTGGTCCCTCTTCCTTTCTCTCGTTCTAGCACTCAGATGGAGGTTCACTTGATGAAGTGACTAGACCCTTATGCCACCTATCGCTCTTGGGTTCAACTATTAATACAAGGGCCTGGTGAGGCTCATAAGATCATCTTATCTTCTCGAAATTCAAATATTGATGAGAATGCTCCGAGGTCTTTGACTTAGGAGTAAATAAGTTGTCAAGATGATAATAAAAGGAGGTTCGAGTCTCCTCAATTACCCCTTTTGGGACAATCATACTCTGGCGATGGTCAGCACTTATCACGTTTCAGCCTTCAACGAAGCGCAACCAGGCTCCCAACTTGAAAAAACTCTCTCAAATCTTGTTTTGAAGCGAGTTCAAGAAGTTTCACGACTATCATCTTCTCAAAAGGCAGGCATATCATCACTAGGACCCTGAAAGAAGCCTCGCAGATGCTTCTGATACCAAGCACAATAGCTACGGGTCATAGAGAATTTTCGACGGTTGCCGGGAATGATGAACCAACAAGATTGACCCAGAAATATGCAGGAGTCCCATGCCAACTTCACATGAGGATTTGACCAAGATCCATGTCTGGTGAAGTCATAGAGAACAAGACAACCTTGGTCCATATGATGTTGTCTTGTTAAGCGATGAGGGTTGTAGAGCTCAATCAACCTACGATTGCCCACCCTCAAAGGAAGTAAACACCCTCCAATGTTCATGAGAGACATGATCTCCCAATCAGTACTTGGGGTCCCCTTATTGATCCCGAGAGCATACTCATCTGTAAAGAATCCCTCTCAGGTGCCCCCAATGGGGAAGGGTTTGAATAGAAGGAAGCTATCCTCTTAGAACAGTCGCCTTGCTTGGAAGGATGAATGAAAGGCCGCCCTACAGCCCATCAGAAGGAGGAAGAAAGGGAAGGTGTCAATATTGAAGGACAAATAATATTTATAAGTGCACGGAAAGTAGGCACCTAGTCACCCATAAACATAATGGATGGGAAAAGGAATTCAAGCATCTCCCAGAACTTTCTCAAGGTTTGTTGTAGAGGTTATCCTGTTGTAGAAGAAGCAACATAGCACAGGCTGAGCTAAGGAATACCTATGGCCTTCGGCCATATTGCAAGCAGCGTATAAGCACTCCGGCCTGACCACATGGCCTCCAGAGTCCGAAAGTGCGAAGTGGTGCAAGAACAAAGTGATGTAGGACACCAAATAGGTTGGTCGGTCCCAGAGTCAGGACGACAAGGCATCTTCGAAGTTAGAGGAGGAGGAGTTTCAGAACCATTAAAGAGGGGATTCTTTGGCTCCCTTTTAGCCTTCTCCATGTCAAAGGAGTGATTGATCCAGACTTGGAAAGGGATGTCTTTACTCTCGCTTGCACGTATTCTCTTAATACACTTCTTAAACATCCGGGCCTTCGAAGCCCAGGGTAAGAACCATCTGTTTCAAGTTTCTAGGGTAAATTCCTCATAGCGCTCTCCCAGAAGGGAAAGGCCACCAATGAAGTGCAACTCCAAGAGGGACATGCTGTTCTTACAACAGCCAAGGAAGTTGGTGTTTGTTTCAGCACACCAAGTCTCTAGGAAGGCTCGCACGACATTTGAACAGCGATCGTACGGAAGTGTCAAGCACACGTAGGCACCAAGAAGACCTACTCTTTCAAGAATAGCAGGAAAGTGCTCGCATACATTCTGGGTCCAAAAGAAGTAGGCCTAGATGAACCCGCACGCGCCATCGCATCTAAAGCCTTCTTCTGACCAAGAAACCTTGTAATCACAGATTTTAGGCCTCAAGATTGGGAAGGTCTTAGGCTTAGCAGTATTCGCATGAGCGAAATGAAGGAAGAAGTCTCATCGAGGGAGGGCATGGTAGAAGTTGGGTGTGAATTCACCGCACTCAACCTGGTTCACCAGGAAGTTGATATCTCCATGCCATGAGAGATGTGTTGGAAACTTTCCATCGAATCGGCACACATGAGAGTTCTGTGATACTAAGACGTCGATGCACGTTTTCTTCCAATTCTCATCTTCCTTTGAGAAAAGAATGGAGCGCATGATTCCCGCTGCAAAGAAAAGAAAAAGAGAGGTTAGATGACAAAAAGATTAAGGATATGACTCTAGAAGTCTCTAAACCTATGGACGATGCCTTATGGCTTAGATCAAGGTTCAACTCTCTGGTTCTACTCATCCCAATCAGGATTCGAAATTTTTAAACCCACACCCGATGCCTTCATGGCTCAGGACGAGGTCTGAACTCCAAAACTCAAAAGGTAACCAATGCTCCTATCGAGCAGAGGAAACCAAAAGCATCACAAGCTAGACCTAAGGTCAGATGCATTGAAGATAGTCGGCCTCAATGCCAAAGTCTATCCAAATGACTCAATGGAAGTCTTCGACTCCCATATCAACACCTTAGGGAAGGTTTAGCCTGACTTTGACAGAACACTTAAACGAGTTGAACAGAGTTAGATGAAATCTCTCTAAGAGATATTGAGAATCTGGGGATAGTTCACTGATACCAGAGGATTGAAGGTCAAATCATGCTTTTAGAAGCATCCAACCTAAAAAAAAAAAAAGGAGAGACTGATCCTGGAGATACTAAATCCTCTTTCCGATATAAGTATGTGCTTGGGGAAAAGGATTGCAGGCAGGACAAGGTAAAAAGAAACATGGATGAAATGAAAGAAAAGAGTCACCCTAAACAATTTAAAGATAGGAGCTTTGAAGTTGGAAACTTCCTGAAAACCAGAGAACAAAGCTTAAGAATTCTTTGATAGTCGAAGAGGACGAAGAAAGCTCTTCTCGAAGAAGATGTAGAAGGATCGCCTTGAGGAAGGTTATTCTCTTTGAAGGAAGTACAAAAGGTTTCTCTAATAAAAAAGATCTGCTGGAAAGGAAATAAGAAAGATGTCAAAAACAGTTGCTTAAGGCAAAAGATTTCCAAAGCAAAGGATGGAGATGAAATGATGCAAAGGGATGACATTTTTAAAGAGCAATATGACACTTGGCCTCCTCATCTCGAAAATCGAAAAGACTTGGTGGCCGGATAATGATAGCCTATGGACATTTTACCAAAAACACCCCACGTGGAAAGCAAAATGCCATTTTCATCTTATTATCGTATTACCCAATTTACCTTGGCATTGTTTGAAAAGAAAGGTAAAATATTTCATTTTTTTTTAAATCAAGCTTATCTTGCATGGAATAGGCAAGAAAATAAAAAGGTAAACCAATGGCGGATGGAATGATATGCATACCTGGAAGGTGCAGAGATGATGCAGGATACAGAATTATGTAGCACAAGGCATGAATTCAAACCAGAGAAGCTTCATTGATAGCAAAAAAAGGGGGAAACTTAGCCCTTACATATTGAAAAAGAAAAAAAGAAAAGAAAAAGCAAGAAGAAAGAAAAAATCTTTGCTTGTCTTCACTTTGGGGGCATTGCTCCCCAAGGCAGAATACCCTGTTGACCCTTGCTAGCTTTCGCTTCACAGAAGCCAGAAGCTCCTTGACCCGCTTCGCCAGAAGTCGAACATGTTCTGGTGATGGTTCACCTCTCTATGGAGGCAAACCACCAGTTGCTTGAGGTCTTCAATTTCCTTAGGCTTTGGGTCCAGTATAAGCTTGGCATCAACAACCTCCTTCATGACCATGGAGGCAATGTCAACACCTTCCTCAAAAGAAGAAGGTAGACCCACAACAGTAAAAGTTGTGGAGTACTTTTTTTCATACTCAACTAAGCTAGCAGTTGTAGGAGTATTAATGTGCAACCCCTCCTCACCCTCACTGCCACGAAGAGTAGCAGTAACTTCTTGGTTTAGAGAGAAAGAGAGACACTTGGGAGGAACATCGGAAGACATTTTTAGAAGAAGGTGAAGAGTCAAAAACCTCTGGGAAGATGGATTGATCACCAGGAAGGGTAACTAATGGATTTATAGATCCCCATGAAGAAGCCAAGGGTTCTTTTCCTCCAAAATGATGACAGTTGTATCAGGAAGTGACGAATGAGATGGTTATATGTTCCCGTGTTTAATTAAGGTGATTGGGAAAAGGCGCGCATGCACTGCCTTATTGAAGAAGGTGTAAGTTGTATGATATTAGAAGTCCACCTGAGATTGGCCAAACGCTATACCCCTTTTGAGGTTTTCCTCTTTCAGTGAAACGTTCAGGGCGGTTTTTGTTGGGTGTACTTTTATCACGTACAATATCAAGTAAATTCATCGAGTTGCTAATGACTCATACTTTGCTTTTGGAAAGTATGAACACTTAGTCCTGATGAAAGTCTAAGAATAAAACCACTTGGAGATATGCGATGAGCCTACAGAGGATGAGTATGGTTCTCGTCATTCAAGTGTGCCCTATTTGATTATGATTAAAGCATGGCTTAGTCTACGGATTTCAAGAATACGACAAGGATTGTTTACAATAACTGTCTAAAGCTGCCCAGAGATGGCTTAACCGATTTCATTTTCAACGGCATTCTAAAGCTGCCCAGAGATGACTTAATCCATCTCAGTTTCAACGACAGTCTAAAGCTACCCATAGATGGCTTAATCCATCTCAGTTTCAATGACAGTCGAAAGCCTTCCAGAGAAGGCTTAATCTATCTCAATTTCAATGGCAGTCTAAAGTGGCCCAGAGATGGCTTAACCCATCTCAGTTTCAACGGCAGTCTAAAACTATCTAGAGATGGCTTAACCCATCCCAGTTTCAACGGCAGTCTAAAGCTGTCTAGAGATGGCTTAACCCATCTCAGTCTCAACAATAGTCTAAAGCTACCCAAAGATGGCCTAACTCATCTCAGTTTCAACGGCAGTCTAAAGCTACCTAGAGACGGCAGTCTAAAGCTACCCAAAGATGGCTTAACCCATGTCAGCCTCAATATTTGCCTAGAGATGGCTTAACCCATCTCAATTTTAACGGCAGTCTAAAGCTGCCTAGAGATGGCTTAACCCATCTCAGTTTTAATAGAAATCGAAAGCTGCACAGAGATGGCTTAATCCATCTCAGTTTCAACCGCTGTCTAAAAGGTGCTTTGAGATGGCTTAACCCATCTCCATTCCAACGACGGTCTAAAAGCTATTTAGAGATGGCTTAATCCATCTCAGTTTCAACAACAGTCTTGAACTATCCGACAATATCTTAACCCATCATTAATATCATTGTTCGGCAGTTAAGCCTTAAAAGCTTTATAGATTATACGACAAATCGGTTTCCACAAAAAGGAAATTATTTCTTTGGGAACAAGGAATTTTATCAACACTGGTGAACTCAAGGCTCCTTGCTTTATCACTCTTAAAAGGTTAGCATGGATTGAGTTGAACAACAGAAGTGGCTACAACCCACTAACATCAACATTCATAATTCTACTCCTATGAAATCATGGGGTTCGAAGGTTAGAGAAGCGACAGCAATTGCATCTACGAGGATAACTTAGAAGAGAGATCAATAGCGTGAGGAGATAAATACAAAAGGTAAACCGTGTTATGAAGATAAAGATCGCGCCCTACAAGATTTGTAATTCAAATAAGTAGATAAACTCAAGATGAAGATAGAGGGTAAAGATCTGAAGATAATAAGTGTGTGGTTATCTCTCGAATAACCATAATTTAGCACTATAAAAGGAGGTACTTCTCGGGTTGAAGCGGAGGTCACACTTTTGAGAGACACAGTTTAATAGAGAGATATTCTTCAAAGGTTGTACCTCGGTAAGAATCAAGAGTAGAGAAGAGAGTAGTATTCAAGATGTGAGGAGAGGATAATTATCTCCTACGATTCACTTGAGACCCGTTCTCTTTTGAAGACCAGACTCGAAGGATAATAAGTCCCTACTTACAGGTATATGGGTCAATATGCCCTCGACGTTATCTGTTCCCTTTAACATATCTGTATTTTCTTCTTTAGAAATGGATGTATAGGTTTCAAAGTAAGAATCAAAGGTGTTCGTCTTATTTTAAGTCTTCAAAGTTGATATAAATATAACAGAAGATTAAGCCTCTAGTATTGCTCAGTGCCCAATATAAATAATAAAGCATGTGTTTCTGATATGAAGTGCAACGGTGAATTTGGCCCCGAATGTGATGTCCACTAGTTTTCCATCTAGAATTTAATGTTCGTCTAAACATTTCGTATTTCTTTTAATGCATCCACATTTCGGAGCAACCAATGAGTCAAACCATGATCTATGTCGGAATATGTGATAGGTAGCTCCACTATTAAGTATCCAATTTTGATAGAATATAGAATTGTATGCCACCATCAATACTTCATCTTCAAAGAGTTCAAATGTTGACTCTTCAACTTGATTTTCTTCATTCCAAGATTCAATTTTCCTTTCACCTCCCACATTAGGATTTTTGGAGAATTCATCCATTTCATTTAAAACCAATATTGTCGGATTCGCTTCGGACCTTCTTCGGTTTGATAAGAAAAAATGAAGCAATTCTGTGCTTCGACGAATTCGAGGGAAAACTTCGGTGTTTTTTTTAAAAAAATTGAATATAAATGAAGTATAAGTTTTTATATAAAAATACTATACAACCAAATTTGGGGGAAGATTTCGGTTTTTTGTTTTTTAATTCAATATAAATAAAATATAGATTTAATATATAAAATAATAAGAAATAAAAAAAATTATCAAAAATTTAAAAACTAAAGAAAAAAAATTCAATTATTTTATCAGATGAGAACATAACCACCCTTTCATATAAACTAGAGGGTAATTTTATTTTAATAAAAGTAGGATAGTTGTGGGATTTTGTAAAAACAAAAGAGATGGGCAACTGGTACCCATTGATGAGGGATGGGGCCACGTGGGTAATGAAGAATGTAACACGCCCCTCAAATTAGTTGGATTTGGGGCTAGTGCTCTCTCTTCGCAATTTAGTTTTTGGATAGCGTTTTGAAATTTGAATGGTGAAAGGTAGTGATAGTTGTTCACTTTGCTTCAATCATTAGGTAGAACCCAAAGACTTCGGGTGCTTCGCCCAAAACGAAGCAAATATAACAACATTGTTTAAAATAATTCTTTCTTATATGACCAAGCTCCCCACAATACCAATGCAGATTTTTGTTATTTGGCCCTCTTGATTATTATCGAGATTTTGAATTGCTTCTTGATTGATTCCTCAGCGAATCACCCCGTTCATTCCATCAACTTCTTGCCATAAGAGCTTCCGTCTTTTATTCCACATAACTTTCGAAAGATGCCTTCTTTCGAAGTTCATCGGCAAGGAGAGCACTATACAATAAGCCGAAATCAAGAGAATATTCGTTACTACAACTCAATATAGTAAAAAGATTGTCCTAGGACGAACAATATACAAAGTAAGGTGACAACTTTATCTTCATTCTCCATCTCACACCAATACTTTTAAGTTGACAAATAAAATTATTAAATTCATTTAAGTGTTCCGACAGTTTTGCATCCTCTTTCATTATCAAGTATACAATTTTCTTTTTAAGAAATTTTGGTTTGTGAGAGAATTTTTTGATACAAACTTTCTAATTTTTTCCACAAATTTTTTGTCATTTTTTCCCCAATAATATTAAACATCACTTCATTTCCCAAACATAAACAAATAGTGGCTCGTCCCTTCATATCAACTTCCTCTCAATCAGTATCAATCATATTTATCGTTTTCTTATATTTTTCAATTAATGTCCTTGATGTACTAATAAATTTTGTATTTTTAATTTTTAAATTTTTAAATTTTAAAATCATATTTCCCATTAAACTTCTCCTCCATAAACTTGTGAGTTACCACCACTTCCTTGATCTCTAATACCACTTGCTGGTACATTGGGATACCCCAAATTCTTGCTTAATGTGGTGAGCACTCCAGAACAATGAATCCAACAACCAAATAAAGTACCCAAAAACAATAATATGTACAATATATTTAGGAAATATAAAAATAGGAAAAAACAAGTAAAATGTGAAATTACCAAACTACAACAAAAAAAAAAGAAGTAAAAAGCACACAAAAAAATTTATTTGGTTTACCCAAATTGGGTTACATCCACGGGCAAGGGGGTATGATGCATTCATTATCAATAGAAGAAATTTACAAATTTGTGGTTTTGTAGCGATTACCAGATACAATGAAAAAAAAAAAGTAGGTATTTCCTTACACAATTTCACCATCAATTGACTTATTTTTTCGTCACCATCGACAAAGACCGTTGCCATGAAAAAATACTGATGAAAAACTGATCCAATACAAGGCTACAATGGTACTACAGTTTGTACGAAAAACCAGTTTCTATCCCCAAACTCCTCTATACTTTTTCTTATGTTTTCTCTCTTTACCAATGCACTTTTATGGGCTTCCATAAAAGGTATTTTTTTCATGATGAAAATACCCTCAACAAACAAGAAAATTTCAAATGGGGGGTGATTTGCATCAACCTCCCAACAAAGACTAGGGACCATATAGCCATTTTCACTAGAAAAAGATAAAAGAGTTACAAGCGTCATAGTACAACCCTATCATAGGGCACGTCTACTGCACCATAAGATAGTAACTTTACTAGAGGGAATAAAACTGCTTTAAGGATTTTGTGGGGGTTAAATAGCTGAAGGAGATTTTCTCAATTCAGGGAATTGGTGTAAAAAAGAAATAGAGATTCCATGGAAATTGTTGCAAAAAAAATAAGGGAATTCTAATGGTATCAAAAATTGAGTATTGCCGCAAGGTAGCTATCAAAGATGCAGATCATTTGGCTAAAGGAGGAGGAACACATCCCTCTATTACTATCACTACATTTTAATTTCGTTACTAACACTATGAATTATACTTGTGCAGATCTATAAAGCAGTTTCAATGAAAAGGTAGTACATTGAAATTAATTAAAAAAAATAAAGCCTGAATTATATGGCTCATCGCCAGCTTCATTCCCCCCTCTCTCTCTTCAAGGGTCATTGAGAGAGAGAGAGAGAGAGAGCGAGAGAGATGCACCTTCATATTCCTTCGAACGGAATGAGAGAGAGGGCGAGAAAGAGTACCGGAACGAGAACTGTCCTCCGTATCGCGAAGCATCCACTCTCCTGCTTCGTGAAGCTTCCTGGGAGTAGAGCCCTCTTCACGTCCAACACCAGGTTCTCGGACCATTTCTATGAGCTTTGCAGGTGTAGTTGTTGCCACACCCCTCCTATAACATAGAGACCATCAATTCAAGCTATGAATCACAGGAAGAAGCCAATGACTTAGTAGCAGAGAGAGAGAGAAGAACCTGGGGTTATGCTTATTATCGTGGAAGCTGCCAGCGCCAATGGCTCGCTCCACGTCTGCAACTGAGGGGCTGCGTGCTTGGCGCCTCGCGTGTGTGCAGAAAACAAGCTTGGAGGACGGCGATGAATATAGGCGGGATGTGATGCAGACTGAAGAGGAGAGAGGGAGATAAGCTTCCATTTTCTCTCTTCTGTTGTCTCTAATGGCAGAAGAAAAAGGATTGGAGAGGATAAGGAAGTGAACGGCAGCAAGGTCCCAAAAGTAGGACTCCAATAAAGATTTGGAAAAATTACGCACAGACCCTATTTGGCCCCTTTATTACGATGCGCTTAATAATTTAACAAATTTTATGTGGAGACCGCATCCACTCTGCTGTCATATTTTTTTGAGAATTGTCACTTGTCTGATATCAGACAGGGGGCAAATTCTGTAATTTAAATATTTTTTCTTTATTCAAGGCCTATTCAATATTAGAAATGCCAAGCAGCCTTAGCTGTTTAGGACTTGAAAAGCACGCCCGCCCTTCTCTTACTCGTTCTCTTTCTCTCTATCTAACCCTCGTTTTCGCTCTTCCTCTATATCTCTCAATCATTTTTATCATTTTTTCAAGTCATTTTTCTTAGTGTTAACGAAAAATTAATTAAATTAAAAGGGAAAATCACATCCACAAACAATTAAAAAAAAAAAATGAAAGAAAACCCCTTAAAAAAAACATAAGGTTGTTCGACATTACCAACATCAAACTACTCAACTAATAAGGTTGTTCAATATTTTTTATATTGAATAGGCCTTAAATAAACGAAAAACAAAAATAATTGAAGAATTTTTCATCCGTATTGAAAATATCGGACCGGAAGGGGGATTTTAGAAAAAAAAAGATTAGCGGGGTGGGGTGGTCTCCATATAATGTTTGCAAAAATATGTAGCACCTTGTAATAAAGGGTGCTAAAAAGGATCCATACATAATTTTTCCTATAATTTTCATTGATTTTGTAGAGGCGCTTTATAACTTGTGGGATAGGACAAGCCACCAACTGTTTTTGACGCCGGGTAATTGACTAGGTTCGGCTTACTAACAAATTAGAAAAGAAAAGCAAAATGAATGCAAAGAAAAAGGTAAAAATTTCAAATCTATAAATAGAATCTATAGGAACATTCATTAAAAAAAAGGGAAAAGTTTAAGGTTGTAACCTTAAAATGTAGAATTAACATGCACCTAAAAAATCGATCATAAAAGGCTATTTTGATGTTGGAAACCCCTTTAATTGACTATCTCAACATCAAGATGTATGAATATGAAAAGAAAAAAAGACTTTGAGTCTTAAAAGCAGTGTATCTTGGAACACATTATCTGGACCCCCTATTTTCAAAAGTTTCATGTGTTTATTAAACCATTTTTGAAGTTTAAATTTTCATAATTGGAAATCATAATAGATTCTCAAGCCATCTTAAGAATTTTTGTACCAAAATTATATTTATGATAAACTTTGGCTGCCCGCTTTAATTTGATTGTTTAAGGTTGCAACCTTATGCAACCACACCCAAAAAATAATGGCTTTAAAAGGGGACAAAAAAAATTAACATAATGTTTAAGTCTATTTGGCAAAGTCCCAAGTTGGAGACAGAATTGGACCACTTGGAGATAAAATTAGACCGGCAAGTTTTGAAGGACTGCATATACCTAAATAAATTTGAAAAGAAATGCATGAAACACGAGGTGCTCTACTTGACCTACTAAACCGTTAGGAACCGGTTGGATTTCTCCTTTTTAGCCACAAGCATAAATTGCCTTAATGTGGGGCGCCTGCATGCTGGATTAACAGGCCATTAACTTTTTCCTTTTTATCGGTGATGGATTTGATGGTCCACCATTTATGTATGGGTGGACCTCCATGCAATTAGGTTATTTGTTGTAGAGGGAGAAAAGCGAAATTTGTCTTTTAATAGTTGGTTGAAAATTTATCCAACGATAATTCCACATGGTTAAGTAGTTTAACTTCCATAAGACGGAGATAACCACAGGGAGGGAATAAAAGGGTAGATCCTCGGTTGTAGAGAAAGAGGGAAGTTGGTTGAATATACCTCGCAAGGCTTTTCTAATGTGGCTCTCCCTAAAAGGAGACCATAGACATATGTCGCTTTCTCTTCTCTCTTTCAGGAAACCCTAGTGAAAAAGGATACTCCTTCGGCAAAGTGAGAATCATTGGGCTATCTATCGACACTCTGTACTTGTGTTGTGGCCAATCTGCGTGGTTGTCTTGTGCATCTGGATCTTTTTTGTTGTTAACATTATGGTTTTTTAGGTAATTTAGTGGGAAAGACAGACCTCTATCTTTTTTTTCAAATAGTTTAGAAATTAGTTTTTGTTAAGACATTAGTGAGGTGGTGTAAGTGGAAATGAAAACCACAACATGGAGACTAGGGTGTGAGCGTGCTACCTATTGGTACATATGGGTGGCCATGGGCCCTCATAGATGCTATTTTTTTTCTCTTTAATCTTTATCATAAATAGTATGTTTATCACTAAATAAGGTCTTTACATGCTATTTTTTCTCTATTTAATCTCTATGATAAATATTACCTTTATCACTAAATAAAGTCATTTTTAGAGATAGAAGAGTCATCATCTACCGGGTAGATGATAACTACCCACCTCACATTCCTCAGAGTTTTGAGGAGAAAGCCGAACATTGGAGAACGGTCTCCTTTATCCCTCTATAACTTGGCCTTTCATGGTCATGGAGAGGCACAAGCAGAGAAGCTTTGAACGGCCTCCTCTATCCCTCCCTCTATAGCAAAGCCTTTCATGGCCATGGAGAGGTATAAGCAGAGAAGCTTTGAGTTTTTATTGTTCAGAAGTATCAGAGCCCGTTGAAATGTCACTCTTGTGACAAAGCCCGGTTATCTTTTGTGATTTACATAAGGCTAGCAAAATTCTAGTTGGATTTCTCCAATCGCCTAAGCCAAGAGTCATATCCATTTATTTTTTCGTTATTAGCTTTATGGTAGAATGATCGTACCATCACTCAATTTCCCATCTCGTTGTTATCATAAAATAACCTCACGGATTCGCTGAAATCTTGTAAAATTCACTAAAATTTGCTGATATTATTTATTGGTGTTTCTATTAGTGTTTTCTCTGTTATTAAATCATGAAGGCTGCAAAGTAATAACCATATCCTTATCTTTATTGACTTTTCAAACTCAAATAGAGTTATCAGTTATCTCTGCATTGGGTTTCTTCTCTCGTTTTTTGTTTTTCATTTACTTTTTCATTGATCTGCAGTGCTGCAAGGATAAGATTTTATTGTGGAAAGATAATATTTTATTGTGGAAGTTTTACTTCATCCCTTCTTGACTTGATTGTTTCAAGATAATTGATAAGTGTGTAAGTTTCACTCTCAGCAAAACTAAGACTTTCCTTTTTTTTTCTTTTTTCTTTGTTTTCTCTAAGATATTTTCCATCTTGCACTTAGAAGACTATTGTTGTTAATAAGATTGAACCACTATTGACTTCATTGCAGTGAATTTCACTGCTGTTTTGACTCAATATCTTTTCTCTCTAAGATATTCTTTGTATATATTTTTTATGAGTTCTTCTTTATCTATTCAAAGTGTGAGTATTTTCCTAGCAGTCAATCGCATACTGTTATCGTTTTACTCTACATGCCATTGGTCCACTGTTGTTGTCCTCTATGCGTCATTGGCCTACTGTTGTTGCTGTCCATATTGTTCAAGTCTATCTTTTAGACCTTTCCTTAAAACGGTTCAAGGGAAGCCATTAACATTGGCTGCCCAAAATTCTTCTACGATGTCCATGGTAGCTAAGCACCCATGCTTACTTTTCTTGGATGGTGAGAATCTAAATTTCCTTATTCTTATATACTCTTTATTGACCATGAACTGCTAAAAATCCATTGGCTTACATCCTTTTTCTTTCATTTTTTGTAGCTGAAAATTAGTGCATACTTTTATTGGATTATTGAAAATTGTTATGCACACAACAACTATTCGAATAAACGTCAACATATCAATTGCATGTATTTTTTTTTGTGGCTTATAATTTAGGGATTTTCTACATATTTTATTTGCATAATTGTTATCATTGCATTGCATAATTATTCTATGCTTCGGTCTTTTTTAAGTAAGAAAATTTCATGATCTTGATTTTGTGAATTCATTTTTTGTGATTTATGTTATGCCATATTTTTGTTGAAAAATAATTAAATATCATTGTAGACTCTCTCTCTAGAGCTAAAACATATATTTATGAAAATTAGTCTTATGCAAGAATTACATAAAGATAGGGCTATTGCTGGAATTTTAGAGAGTCAAAACTCTTGATATTTTTAAAGAGAGACAGAATTGTCGTTGGAATTTTAGAGAGAGAGAGATCAAGAGACATATAGCTGCAGTCAATAATTTATTTTTAGCTGCTATGTATATATATATATATATATATATTATATGCTTTGATTATGATTCATTGTGTGTCCTCGCTCGAGTTACAAGCCCACGCTACTGAGCCCAGCTTTCTTTTTATGGTTTTCGATTCGAGATCAAATTGTTGCTTCGAGATATACAATTCCTTCTCTCCTAAAGTACCTATTTGATGATGTTGTGAACACATTTGTGTTTTATGACAGCCGCATGGCAACATTTGTAAATATGTTCATGTAAATGAGCCTTAGAGCTCCGGAAAGTGCCATTGCTACTCACATTTGATATATTATGACTTAAGCCCTGTAATCATGTTACCTGGCACAACCAAATCTTCAGAAATGGATTATGGTGATGGTAGTGTGAAGTAAACATATTCACTGATGCTATGAATCCATATCAAGTATTGCTTGATTTGCATCAAGTAACTTCTAAGGGGCTTGTTTGCATTTATAATTGAGAGAAGGAAAGTTTGAATACGTGTGAGTGACTATCTTTGTTTTCTTGTCAAACATTGACTAGAATTACCTTCTCAAAAATACCTTTACATTGTTGTGATAGGGCACATACAAAAACTTGTAGTAGTGAACTATCACTCTAATATTGTAAACCTATAACATTTTTATTTATTTTTTGTATAGGAGGGGCATATCTTGCACACAACGCTACTATTCATGGAGTTTGGGTACCACATTATGGACTCATATTGGTGGGCACCTAATTAAGCTTTCAAGGATTTACCCAAAGGGAGGGTATAGATTATGTAGAGACTTATTCTCCAATAGCAAGATTTTCATCTTTTAGGATCATCCTAACATTAGTTGCATATTATGATCTAGAATTATTCTAGATGGATGTTAAAACAACTGTCTTAAATGGAGAATTAAAAGAAGATATGTATATGAAACAATCAGAAGGACATGTAATTAAAGGCCAAGAAGACAATATACAAACTTAAGAAATATTTATATGGTCTAAAACAGTCTTTTAGGCGGTGGTATTTTACTTTTCATAATGCAATCACTGAAATTGGTTATGTAGCCAATAGGTAGACCAGTGTGTATATGTCTGGAATAGTGAGAGTGATTTTGTTATATTGTCACTATATGTAGATGATATTTTGATAGCTGGTAATGATATTGGCATGATTAAACATACCAAATCATGGCTAAGTTCCCATTTTGAGATGAAAGATATGGGAGAAGCCTCATATGTTTTCGGCATTAAAATAATAAGAGATAGAAGTTTGAGACTTCTATGTTTATCTCAAGAAAATTATTTAGAAAGTATTTTAAAGAGATTTAAGATGGAAAAATTGCAAGCCCATAGATACCCCAGTTATAAAGGCTTAAAATTATCAAAGAAAATGTGTCTAATGATAATGATAAAGCTGAAATGAAAAGAATTTCATTTGCTTAAGCTGTAGGATGTATAAATTATGATATGTTTCGTACATAACCTGATTTGAGTCATGCATATGGTCTTGTAAATAGATTTCAGAGTAATCATGCGATGGCTCATTGGCAAGCTGTAGAAAGGATACACAGATATATTCAGAAAACTAAAATTCCAAGTTGTGCTTCCAAGTTGATAACTTAGAGGTTACTGGGTACTCTGATGCAGACTTTGCAGGAGACCTAGATGATAAAAAATCAATTTCAGGATTTGTATTTCTCTTTAGAGGTAAATGTATTTCTTGATCTAGCAAGAATCAAGATTGTGTAGCTCGGTATACTATGGAAGCCAAGTATATTGCTTGTAGCATTGCTACAACTTATGTCGTCTAGATTAAACGCTTCATAAATGGTTTGAAGTTGGATATAGCCGACAGACCTGTTAAAATTTTTTGTGATAATCAAGTTGCTATCTCATCAATTAAAAATGGAGCTTATAGTTCCAAGTGTAAGCATATTGAAATTTATTGTCATTATATTTATGATATTATTGGAAAGAATGAAATAAGTGTAAGTTATTTTTCATCTTCTAATATGATTGCAAATCCTTTAACCAAAGGATTGAGTGCAGAAATATTATCAAAGCATGTAACTTTGATGAGACTTAAAAATATTTAAGTCTGGAACTCCCAAATGTGATGTTTCTTTTAATATCTTGATCATGTGAGGAAAAGCCACATTAGGGTGAAAAACCCCATGACATGACTTTGGATATTAATATTTTTGTTATGAGATGTATAACCGCACTAGCTTGAAAAACCTCATGACAATGACATGTTCATTAAGTAGTATTATATCAAAATATCTGGCCCTCGTGGCCAAGTGGGAGATGCTAGTTCGTATGGGTGGCCGTGGGGCCCTCATATATGTTATTTTTTCTCTCTTTAATCTTTATCATAAATATTATGTTTATCACTAAATAAGGGTCTTTTTTAGATAGAGAAAAGTCATCATCTAATGGGTAGATGATAACTACCTACTTCCCAGGATTATGGGCCACGTTTCTTAGAGTTTTCAAGAGAAAGCTGAACATTGGAGAACGACTTCCTCCATCCCTCTATAACTAGGTCTTTCATAGCCATAGAGAGGCATATGTAAAGAAGCTTTGAGTTCTCATTGTTCAGGAAATGCTCCACTCTGCGATCCTCAGTCTCACGATATCGCCAACAAATCCTAGGAGTTTGGGGGTCCTTCTCTTTCCTCATAATCCAACATTGGTTTTGTAGTTTAGTGGTGAGAATTCCACGTTATGGCCGTGGAGACCTGGGCTCGAATCCTAGCAGCTACATTTCTAATGTTGGATTATGAGGGAAGAGATGGACCCCCAAACTCTCAAGATTTGTTGGCGATGTCGTGAGACTGAGGATCGCATAGTGGAAGATTTTCTTGAACAATAAGAACTCAAAGCTTCTCTCAACGCTTTTCTGCGTATTCCTCTCCATGACAATGAATGGCCTAATTGTAGAGGGATGGAGGAGGCCGCTCTCCAACATTCAGCTTTCTTCTGAAAACTCTGAGCAACGTGACCCATAATCCTTGGAGATGGGTAGTTATCATCTACCCGTTAGATGATGACTCTTCTCTCTCTAAAAATAGCCTTTATTTAGTGATAAACATAATATTTATGATAAAGATTAAAGAGAGAAAAAATAGCATGTAAGAGGGCCCCATGGCCACCCATACGTCAACACTACCACCACGACTTTAGCCCCTTTCCCAATGGGGTAAGTCAATGGGGATTTGGGCCCCCTACCGTTTAGTGAGAATGGAGTTGGGGACTTCATCATGGACTCAGCAGTACTACCATTAAGGCCTAGCCCATTCTCACTATGTTAATAAATTCCTTTTCACAATCTTGTCACTAAACAGGTAGTGCAAGAACTTGCACCAAGTGGCGAACAAGCATCTTGAGATTAATTAGGCATAAATTTAAGGATTGAGGTTGCATGAAATGCTCATGGGCACATTAGGTTTTTGTTTCGACCACACGGTTGTGCATTTGAACACGTCCAAAATGCTCATTTACACACTACACATTCTCTAGATTTGCCTTCATCTTTCATTGTGTGCCAGGAGGTGTTTTTGGGCATTTTTTGATGCATTTTACGCGCAAAGTGGGCTTGTCCATGAAATCTGGATTGTGTGATCCCTCGAGGTGATGGTGTATAGAGTTGTTTTGGGTAATCTTAAGTCGAATGCGAGAACAAATGCGCAGAGAAACTCAATACAATTTCAAATAACACTCTGATAGGGTATATCTATTGAGTAAGGACTAAATAAAAGATAAATAATAGTAATATCTATTGAATACAATAAATTTTATTCTTTTTATTTCCAATATTCCCCCTCAAGCTAGTTCATAGATATTTAATCATACCCAGCTTCCTTGTGAAATCATATATTTTGTCCCATCCGATGACTTTGGTGAAGATTTCTACAATTTTATCTTTAGATATTACAAGTGGAGTCTGAATGATCTTGACAACAACCTTCTCTTTGTTAAAAGTGACAATCTACTTCAATGTGTTTAGTCCTTTTATGGGGATCAGGACTTTTTTCAATATGAATGGTTGCTTTATTATCTCAATATAGAGTCATGGGAAGCTTAACTCTAATACCCAAATCCAAAAGAATACTTTTTATTCACATTACTTCGTATGTATTATGACTCATTGCTCTCTGTATTTTGCTTTAGTACTTAATCTTGTCACCACATTTTACTTCTTGCTTTTCCAAGTAACCAGGTTTCCCAAAACGCAGGTACAATAGTTAGTTGTGGATCCTCTATTAGTTTGGCAACCAACCCAATCAGCGTTTATGTAAATTGCAACATCATGATATCATTAATTTAACAAAAATATCCCTTTCCCTATTGCAAACATTAGATATCTTAATATTCTGCACACATCATCGAGGTGGGTTTACATGGTGCATGAATAAATTGGTTGACCACGCTAACAGCATAAGAAATGTCTGGACGAATGATTGTGTGATAAATAAGCTTGCCCAATATTCATTGATACTGATTAGGATCTTTAAGGAGCTCTCCCTTTTCTCCATGAAGTTTATGATTGACTTCTATAAGAGTATCTATAGGTCTAGATCCCACAGTCCTTGTTTGTTGTAACAAGTGCAATACATATTTGCTCTAAGAAATGACTATCCCTGTCTTTGATTTCACCACTTCAATTCTCAAAAAATACTTAAGGGGTCTTAAATCTTTGATATCAAACACCTTGCTTAACTAAGATTTAAGATCATTAATTCCCTTCACATTATCACTTGTCACAACAATACTATCAATATACACAATAAGAGCAGTAATTCCAACAGTATCTTTCTTAACAAAACGTGTATGATCAGCTTGACTCCTTCGAAACCCAAATTTTCTCATTGCCTTACTGAAATTTTTAAACCATGCTCTAGGAGACTATTTAAGTCAAGATATTGCCTTCTCTTACTTGCAAACATTTTTTTTTCCCCCTTAATTTGAAACCAATAGGCATGGCCATATAGATTTCTTCTCGGATGTCTCCATGTAAGAATGCATTCTTAACATCTAGCTAATGGAGTGACTAAGATTTATTTGTAGATAGTGAAAGAATGATCATCACAGTGTTCAACTTGCTCACAGGTGCAAAAGTGTCTCGGTACTATTTAAGTGGAGTTTGGATGAAACCTTTTGCAATTAATCTTGCTTTGTACCTTTTAATAATACCATCTTTGTATTTTATAGTGAATATCCATCAACATCCTACGACCTTCTTCCCTTCAGGAAGGTTTGTGATTTCTATAAATTATGGTGCTTAATTGCTTGCATCTCGTCACCCATGGTAGCTTTCCATTGAGGTTGTAAAAGAAGACAAAACATATATGAAAGCATGATGAGATGGAGACACATAATTGTATGATATGAAGTTTCCTATTGGATGTTGAGTGCAAGAATGTGTACCCTTGAGAATAACAATACGTTAATGCAAATTAGGATTCTTTGAGAGGGTGAAAGAATTACTGAGGTCAGGAACAATTTCTGACTCCGGGTTAACATTCAAGATGTGGTCGCTTCAAACTTCAGGTTTTACCATTTTCTTCCTTTTGGTATACGTCGTCAACTCCTCTTTGAATGTGCACCACTACTTTCAAATGAACTACTTTCTTTAATTTCCTCTCTGAATGTGCACCATTCGTTTCAAATAAACTACTTTCTTTAATTAAAAGTTGTGTGAGAGTAGGAAAGGGAACAACTAATGTGTTTTTTTCACATCTTATTCTCCTTCAAAATAGAGAACTTATGACCTGTAAAGGAGAAGTGCGGAACATATATAAAGAAATTGACCTCCATGGAGACATAGCAGACCTTGGTAATATGATCATAACACTTGTACCCTTTTGATGAGACGAATATCTGAGAAAAATACCTTTGGCAGCTTTAGCATCAAGCTTGTCCCTCTTTAGACGAAGTACGTGGTACAACCTGAAGTTCTAAATGACCATACCTTGAATGTTAACTTGGAATAAAAAATTGTTCAAATCTCAAGTACATGGAACATGGACGAGTTGGAATGAACAATTTCGGAGTTGGAATGAACAATTTCGGTGATAGGTTTTCCCTCAAGAGCACGAGAGGGTTTATTAAAAGGAGGCAGTGAGAATTGCTTCAAACAAGAAAATTTTTGGAACTTACCATTCCCAGTGAAAGAGCTCGGGTGACTTCCAACAAGCTTTTGTTTTTCTTTTAGCTATACCATTCTGCCGAGGGGTATATGGACACGTTGTTTCGAACTCAATCCCTTGACCAAGAAGATCATCTTTGAGTTTGTTTGACACATACTCACCCCCATTGTCAGACCGCAAGACTTTAATTTGTGCATCTTATTGAGTTTTATCCATTTTATGATAGACTTGGAGTAGAGCAGCAACTTCATCTTTTTGTTTCATTAGATAGACAGTTGTAAATCGAGAACAATCGTCCACTAATGTAAAGGACCCCACACATCAGAGTGTATAAGAAAGAAAATTTACTTTTTTTATTGATATTGATAGGAAATGAAGCTCTATAATGTTTTGGCAATTCACAAATGTCACAATGCAATTAAATTTGACCAAGAAACTCTTTAGGAACTAAAAAATGCATATTAAAATACGATGTATGACCAAGTCAAATGTGTCACAAATATACCCTTTCTTTATTTGCAATTGAATATGTGGCTGTTGCAGTCAAGGTACAATCAGGGGTCTCGAAAAAGTACAACCTTCCATTTCCATGACCATGCCTAAATGTCTTCCCCGTCATCAAGTACTAGAATACACAATGAGAAAGAAAAACGGTTATACTGCCATTTACGGTCTTTGTAAGATTACTAATTGATAAGAGGTTATTAGAAAGATTAGGAATATACAAGGTGGATGACAAGTTAACAAAAGATGTAACATGTATAGTTCCCTTTCTCTTGATTGGAATAAGAGAACCATATGCTATTTTAAATGATTAATGAATAAAACAAGAGATATAAGCGGAGAAAAAATCAGTCTCATACTAGTCATATGTTCAGCTGCTCTAGAATTAAGAAGGTTTTAGAGCTATTTACAGAGATGTGAGGTGCTGATGCAGATATACCTGATTATGCAATTTGAGACTTAGAGGAGAAGATGGATCTCGAATGGAAGCCTAATGCTTGAGATTCATGAGCTCTCTCTAAAGAATAGTCACCAACTCTTTATGAGGCTCAATGGAGATGGTCTCTTGCTGCCCTTGAGTAACTAAGGTAGTACTTTCACTGATTACTACTGAATTTTCCTTTGGAAAGTTTTGCATTTGGTGTGTCCAACCAAATCCCAACATGTTTCTCTTGTGTGTCGAGTCTTCCCACAGTGGGTGCACCTTAATTTGTCCTTCTCATTAGATGTGGGGTTTCCACAATTACGTCCACCACCTCAGCCCCCAAAATGTCATCCACCTCGATTACCATTAAAACTTGTGAATAAGGTGGATCTTTCAGTTTCACCCATAGACATCGTCATTGTCTTGTGTCAAGTTTCTTAGGTTGAAGAAGGAAGAAAATAGTACCAAGCGATGGCAAAGTCTTGCCATCAAGAATGTTTTCCCTAATTGTTTCATATTGTCTATTAACTCCTCTTAAAAGATGCAAAAGTATTCCTTTGTTCTACTCTCTCTCTTTCTCTCTCTCTCTCTCTCTTCCTTTGCACAAAAAGAATATTGTATGAGCTGATGCTGGCTTATATCATCCCAAAGATTAGCGAAAAGTCACCTTGTTTAAAATCACTGATATGCTACTCCAATTCATAAACCCTCGTAATATTTTTTTGGGAATAAGACTCAAAGACCGCATCCTATAATTTCTTAGAGGTATTATAATTTATAAAGGATCAACTCATATTAGGCTGCATAGAAAATAGTATCCAATTCATAATGGCCTCCCAATTTGTATATTTAGCATCCTTAAAGTCAAGTTTTTCCACACAACTGTCAATGTATCTTAGTTTTTTTTTTTACCCAAAAAGAGTCTGACCAACCTGACCCATTCTAAACAATCGGTTTCATCAAACCTGACTGTAGTGACTTGGGGTCCAGAAGACTCTATATTCGATGCATGTAGAGATATTATCTATTGTAGTTAAGATCCGGTTAGACCCTCAAATCTTAATAAGAAATTAAGATCAAGTTACACAACTTAATCTCTTCAAATAAAATGTTTTACAAATCTAGTTACACCCATTTTAAATAGTTGTTTTTATCAAATCTGACTGTGGTGACTTGGGGTCCAGAAGACTCCATATTTGATATCTGTAGAGACAATTTCTATCGTAGTTAACATCCGGTTATATCCTCAAATCTTAATCAATAATTGAGATCAAGTTACACCCTTTGATCTCTTCAAATAAAAGGTTTTACAGATCTACTTACTCCCTTAAATCTAATTACACTCCCTATTTTTTAGAAAAAATCAAAAAATAACACTAAGGACATGTTTGATAACAAGAAGTTAGTTACCAAGACATGAAACTTATATTTGAGATCAAGTTACACCATTTGATCTCTTCAAATAAAAGGATTTACCAATCTAATTACTCCCTTAAATCTAATTACACTCCCCTAAATCTGCCTCTTCCACAACTGCGCCTCATCAGGTCTCTCTCTCTCTCTCTCTCTCTCTCTCTCTCTCTCTCTTGCTCTAACCCCTCTTCCGCCCTCACAAAAATGTAATTCAGATCAACGAACTAGGGCTTCTCTGGTTCTTTACTTCTTGAATGAAATCCTTAGCGTTTTGATGAACCCTTGGAGAGCTCTATGAGAATAATTCTGATTTGTTTTTTTTTTTAATCCACCATTAAAGAACTTCTAATTGGGTCTTATAATTTTTATGCAACATCGGTGTAATAATTAGGGTCTGGGTTCTTTGAAATAGGGTTTTTGGTTGTTACTTGGGATCTCTTTTAGGGATAAAGCTTTCAAGAATCCATTACTATATTTCAGGTGCTCTACAGTTCTAAAACAATAAGTGTAGATACACCTACGAATTGCACCTTTTTGCAGTGTTACATTAAGCTCATCTGTATTTTAGATATCATACCCATGCAAAGAGTGGTTTTTATGCATTCGGTTGAAAAAATAATTAAAAAAGTGAACTGATTTTTACTTCAAGGTCTTGAAATCTCATTGAAATTCAATCCCTGAAGTACAGGGGTTTTGATACTTGTTTAGTCCACTGCTAGAAAACTCAAAATTCAAAACTCCAGGTATAACTAGAGTTTCTTCAAAGAAAGCCCCTTCGAAATAAGCTCTTTATGAAAGGAATTTCACATCGTTGCATAGTTTTTTCAGGAACGATGTATGGAGGAGAGGGTGACGACAATGTCGATGAAGATGAAGATGAGGAAATCACACAAGACGACACTTGAGCAGTTATCAGTGCATATTTTGAGGAGAAGGGTCTTGTTCGACAATAGCTTAACTCCTTTGATGAATTTATTCATAATACAATGCAAGAAATTGTCAATGAATCTGCTTATATCGAAATTCGACCAGAGTCTCAGCATTACCCTGGCTGACAGGCTGATTTTGTTGAGGTTTATTTTTCAATTGTTCTTTAGTTGTTTTCATGTTAAGTTTTTTGATGGGTGAGCTTGAGCTTTCAAACCACATAATCGGATTCTACAATTAGAACCTACAATCTGGGCTTTTGACCCAAAATGTAAGTGAAGAAAATGGGTATATGATCCTATTTATTTGTTGTGTATATCAAAGATCATTCTCTATTGTTCACGAAGTTGTATTGCTTTTTAATTTAGTTCTACATCTCTTGTTGAGTGATTAAAACTTGATTGGTATTATATTTAAAGAAAAAAAACCAAATATGGGTTATAAGTTTTGCTGTAAAATGAAAGAAAGACTAATGCGATCTTGTTGGAGGATATATTTTTTATTTTTCTTCTTTTCACCCCTTTTGTTTTTTTTTTCTTTTTTTTTGGCAAATATCACTTACAAGTAGTCTTATTACAATAACTCTTGCCTCAAAGAAAATAAAACTAATAAATCCAAGATCTTAAAAACCTTGATGTCAATGATCAACCTTCGATCTCAACCAGAAAAGCAAGTTTAAGCCAAGCCCTTTAATGGAACTATAAACTCCTTTATCACAAATCTCAAACCCCTAGGTGAATCCTCTTAGCAACCTAATTTGAGAGAAACACTTTCCTTTCTACTACATCCCTATAGTCTAGAACCCCAATGAGAGATGAGAGATCTTCAGAGAGTTGAGAGAACCACCATGAGAGAGATATCAAAGATGAGAGAGTAGGGTGTGGCCCTTTGGGTCTCTTAAGAGAGAGAGAGAGAGAGAGAGTGAGACTTTCTTAAGAGAGAGAGATGAAAGATAAGCTGTAGAGATTTTGGGTAGAGACAATCCATTTTTATAGGCTTTGAAAAAGATTAAAGTTTTTTAGGATTTTTCTTAACTTGTTTCTTCTTGTGAGAATGAATATGAATCATTGGTCTTGGGTGACTTGTGAGGTGAGAGATTTGAGTCTTCCACGTCATAAATGGGTCATCAATATTATTAAAGGTACTAGAACCTTAATCTCTCATTCCTAAACCACTTTCCCATCAATAGAAATTAAATAAAATAATTTCATTTATAATATAGTGCATACCAAAATTATGCACAAGCTTTCTCATGCTTTCCAAAAATCCTTAGAAAGCTTCCTTGAGGCAAAATCTTTCCAAAACACTTCAAAGTTTTCTCTTCAAGCCAAAGCTTGAACTAACACAAGGAAAGTTTTATTAGGGTGGGGTGTGCCACCCTAGGCGGTACTTCATGGGCCCCACCCACATGAAATTGTGGGCTCATTAATATATTGGCCCTCTCATGTAATATTAAAATCATTAAAATTAATTATATGATTTTTAAAAATCCATAATATCGAATTTGAATATTTAAATCAATCGAAAATCAATATCTCTACTTTCATAAATCTAAATTTGATAAATAAACAATCCAAAGATTAAGAAAAACTTAACTAATAATTCTAAAAGTCATATATCATTAAAATAAACATAATTAAATTTATTAGATGGGAAAATGATCCATATGCTAGGAATTAAATAAATAAACAATGGAGCACTCTATCTTTAACTTTGAACCACGGTCTACACTTGCTTTATCAAACCAACCCAGTATTTCTCATGACCCACAGTCCATGTAGGGGCTCATTAGTGGATCACTAAAGTCTGGTCAATGAGTCAAGGAGTCGTAATCCTAGTTTGCGAGTTTCAGGTTCTCCCCTAGAGACGTACCAAGGTCACCTAGACCTGATGCGACCACAGCTCCTATGACGCATAGGTATATCTCTAGCACATACATAAGCTTCATCCTAAAAGGTGGTTCACTTTCTCGAAACGGCTATGCATGCCGTGTGATAGCTCGTGGTTAAGACTTTAGCCCCATCTCTGACGGCCACCATCACATACAAGGGTCACACAGTCCCTCAGCTCACTCATCCTAGCATACTCCGACCTCATCAAGGGATAACCTATTAGAACCCTTATTGGATAGTTTTCTATGCCCAACTAACATAGGTTTGTCCCAACTGACTGGCCTAGCTCATCAAGCTCAGTCCGGTATCAGCAAACGTCGTTTGCTTAGTATGGTGCACGAGGAACCACACTCTCATTGAGTTCATGTTCCACCATATCATTTCATTTTACAACCACTCATAAGGACTTTAATGGTCATACTCACCCAACATCTCTCACTTGGCCTTTGAAGGTCTTCCATTCTCTCTTCCTCACTTCTCTCTTCCTCACCTTTTCTCATCGTCATCTCTCTTCCTCACTTTCTCTCATTGCCATCTCTCTCTCCAAATTACAATCTCTCTCTCAAGTATTTTTTACTTATTCTCTCTCAATACATTAATCATGGTTTTCGCCATTACAAAAGGACTTATAGAGGCAACACCTTTTTATCTTTGCTGCTCGGATCTCAGCACAAAAGTGGTCGTAGTACATCTTTCATAGCGCATCGCGAATCATGGACTTGCTGTCATAGAAGATCATTATATATCATCATCGTACAGGGTCGTATGTTCATGGGCTCAAAGGAGTTCTTCAAACAAGCTGCTCCCTTCTCTAGCCAAAGAACCAGCGTTACATCATCCGAGTTTCTTGGGTGAACAACATTAAAGTATGTTGTTCCAACTAGCCTGTCAAATATTAGCAGTTGCTCCCACTGAAATATTTAATTTATCTGGATCTTTCTTAATCTCACCTCATTCCTCAGATGATAGAAATGTGGTTTTATATGTTTGGAGTTCTTATGGAATTATAGCTCCTTTGACACGCATATCACTGTTGTGTTGTCACATAAAATCCTTACTGCCTCACAACATAAGGGGTGAAAATCAAGTCGATTAAGAAATTTCTTAATCCATACGACCTCTTTGGATGTCAAACAGCATGTCACTTGCTCTACCTCGATGGTCGACAATTTCATCACATCTTGTTCTTTGATTTCCAAGAAACTGTACCCCCTCCAAGCATGAATACATATCTAAATGTAGACTTCGCATCATCTGGATCCGTGAGATAGCTTGCATCTATATATCTGCATATCCAAGCCGCTAAAAGAAACGTGGGACTATAGCAACTCCCACTCAATTATTGCACATATAACATGTACATTCTCAACATTCTTAGGTCTATATCATGAGATAGCATAGCAAGTCTCATTCAATATGTAATTCAATGCCCATTGGTTTCACTATATGCAAAATCTTCATGAACCATGAAGGTTCAACCACACTAGTCGTCTTGGTAATAAATCCATTCAAACTAAGTTATCTAGTCAACACAACATGTGTCAAAGAAGCCTAACAAGATGGCCTTCCTACAACATACCCTAGTGTTGCGGTCCCGCACTGTTCCACCCTCCAACATGTAAGGTATGGGGTCAGGGGGGCGGGGTCGTGACACTTATGGTTTAAGGTCTTAAGTAATTGAGAATTCTAAATAACTAGAAACATAGGTCAAGGAATACAGTTATTTAAAAACTAGTGCATGACAGTTTTTCTCCCATGTTTATAAATACCTTCAAGACACAATATTTTTCTATTTAATAAATAAATATAAAAAAAAAATTATTAACTTGGTATATGTGTGTGTATATATATATACTCATTAACAAACAATAGTTAGATAATAATATGATGGTTTAAAATGATTTTTCATAAAGACTTAGTGGACCTTGCAAGACTATGTGGTTTTCTCAAAACCATATTCATAGACTTAGGTTTTTCTCAAATCATCTAATTTAATTTTAAAATACATGCTTAGCCTTCATAAATCATTTTACTGCATTCACCTTTAATTTCTTACGAAGTCAAGTTCATGGCCACAAAAACAAATCATAAATACCATCTTATAATTTTATCCAAAATAAAATATGACTAAATATTGGTTATTAAAGCCTTAAAAAAATACTTATTTTCTTACAAATATGGATACTTTATCAAGAGATCATCATTACATGCAACACATCATATTATAGACATTATTGGGAGCATGGTCACTAAGACCGAGTTCCATCAGAACACTCCCTTCATGCTTACATATTTGAATGAGCCACACTCATCTCTCGTGTTTGATACTTAGACTCAAAACCCTCGATCAAACCACATCTCCATGTGTATCAATACCTTAAGTCGTTCATACTCAAGCACAGTGAGGCACAAAAACACAGGGTATTCAAAACAGGCTCTTTCAAGTTTGTTAGCACCTATCACCTAATGTCCATATACTTCATACATATTCATAAAACAAATAGCCAAAAAAACCAAAGAAGCATATGAAGCTTAAAAATAAATGGTTACTGAATCATATTTCCCCATATGACCTTACCATGCAGTATGGGATGGATTTCATACCTCAAAACCATGTATTGTGGTACCTGGGCGTTCTTCATTTATTGATTTTACTTGTTTGATAAGCTTTTGTGATCTTAAAAGAGCATGCAACTGATGAATAATCTTATTCATCGGCTACACATGCCACGAAGTGTCTATCTCTCCGGCACTTGGATTCTCCCTTTCTCACACTGTGAAGAAATAATCTTGTGCATCCCATAATTTTAAATATCACAAATTCGGATTTCCCACTGATCTTTAGAATTTCTTTGCTATCACCAAGTTTCTACATGTATCTCTTCATCTCGAAGAAACCAAGATACTTTTAAAGGTATTATGTTTCTTCTTTTTTCTGCTATTCCCATATCAAATACTCTTTAAATAACGTGTCATATCTCACCAACTATGTATTACATCTCTCTAAAGTTTTACTATAATAAACCATAATCATGACACACTATAAAACTTTTTTAAATGAGCTCTAAAAGGTCTCCATAATTAGGAATCCAAAAATATATCTTAACATGCCACATCTTTTAATTAACTGTATAATAGAATATGAGTATCCCATGATAAAAATATGATATCTCTTAACTCATAAAAAGTTTATCACCGAATCCTTTTGAGTATTGAAATAGACTCAAAAATATCAAATAATGCTCAGTTTCATCCTTAAATCATGTCATTTGGTGAGTCTTCATTTTAGTGACATTTACGTCACAATGTAATTTTCTCAACAGAAAATCAGGTTGAGTACCTCTCAATAAAAAATTGTTTCTCTCAATCCTTAAAGAATTTCTTCCTGAAATATTTTGTGTTGAAACGTAGACTCAGAAAAAAATCATAACATCATGGTATGAATTCCAAATAATACTTTTCTTCACATAAATAAATAAGTGAGATTCACATCACAAAATAAATCATACTGCAGAATTTCAAGATGAACATTATCTAGTAAAATTGTAGTTTTTCTCTACCCTCGTGGAGTTTCCCTTTCAAACCAATTTTGTTTAAACGAAAACACATAATGGTAAGACATATGTATCCACAAGCCTCATATCACTCTATTAAGTAGGCTTGACATATGTAGTTATTTTATATCTCAATGAAGAACATACCAAATTGCATAAAATTCAAGATGGCCTCTCTTCAATCCAAATTTTTTATTCCTCTCTTTCTATAGATATTTGTCTCTAAAATAAATTTTATTAGAAAATAGACTTATAATGGAAGTTAGAAACTAGGTGTGGACCATAAAAGATTCTGTTAAGAAAGAAAATAAAATCATGACTTTCAAGTCATTAAAATAGTTTTTGTTATAGAAAATAGCACTTGCGTACATTTCAATAAATAGATTGTATCTTTCACACCACAATGAATTTCTTGATGAATCTATTTTTGTTTGAAAGTAAACTCAATTTTATGAGTTACAGTCAAATTTCAGCTAGAAATAAAGTCATATGTTAAGAGCCAAAATCACGGAACTCAATAGACAGTTCTTGGAGTTTGCAGGGTCAAAACTGACACCCTTCATTAATGAGTCCATAACTCTCAATTCCCTTAGGATCAGTTTTGTAAGTAGATCCTACTCTCAAAGACACATAATATTACTAAAACATATAGTAAAAAAATATACATTATCTTCTTCATATTAATACTCCAAAAAAGCCCAGAATACCCATTCTGTAGAGTATCATTTTCAGTGTTTCAATAATTATTAACCAAAGGTGTATTTCGTGACCACAATGGTCATTAGCTTTTTTATACCTCATTCTCAAGCTTGATCTAGACTCAATAAAAAGAAAAGACAACTAATGTCATCAAGTATCAATAGTTTTGATACCAATGAAAGAAAGACTAATGCGATCTTGCCGAGGGATATATTTTTTATTTTTATTCTTTTCACCCCTTTTCTTTTCTTTTTCTTTTCTTTTGGCAAAGATTACTTACAGGTAGTCTTATTACAATAATTATTGCTTCAAAGAAAATAAACTAACAAATCCAATATCTTAAAAACCTTAATGTCATTAAACTATTTTTCTTTAAACAAAGAAAATATCCACAATTCTTATGCTTGGAAAAATAAAGACAATATAATTAAATATGTCAAGAAACAAAAATAGTGTTAGAGATTACCTCAACCGAACTTATTACACCCCACACCGAGTCACGACCATCTGATGGCATAGGATTAACGATCAACCTTCAATTTCAACTGGAAAAGAAAATTTAGGCCAAGCCCTCTAATAGAACTATAACTCCTTTATTACAAATCTCAAACCATTAGGTGAATCCCCCTAGTAAAGTAGTTTGAGAGAAATACTTCTATTTTTTACTACAACCCTATAGTCTAAAACTCCAATGAGAGATGAGAGATCATGAGAGGGTTGAGAGAACCATTATCAGAGAGATATCAAAGATGAGAGAGTAGGGTGTGCCCCTTTTAATCTCTTGAGGGAAAGAGAGAGAGACTTGCTTAAGAGAGAGAGACTTGCTTAAGAGAGAGAAAGGTGGTAAGATATGGTGTACAGATTTTGGGTAGAGACAATCCATTTTTATAAGCTTTGAACACAATTAGGGTTTCTTAGGGTTTTCCATGTCTTGCCTCTTCTTGTGAGATTGAATATGAATAATTGATCTTGGGTGAATTATGGGGTGAGAGATTTGAGCCCTTCATTCCATAGATAAGCCATCAACATTATGGAATGTGTTAGAACATTTATCCCCCATTCCTAAACCACTTTCTCTTCAATAGAAATTAAATAAAATGATTTCATTCATAATATAGTGCTAATCAAATTATGCACAAACCTTCTCATAGTTTCCAAAAATCCTTAACAGGTTTTCTCAAGGCAAAATCTTTCAAAACACTTCAAAGCTTTCTCTTCACGCCAAAGCTTGAACTAACACATGGAAAGTTTCATTAGGGTGGGGTGTGCCACCCTAGGAAATACTTCATGGGCCCCATCCACATGCAATGGTGGACCCATTAACATATTAGGCCTCCCATGCAATATTAAAACTATTAAAATTAATTATATGATTTTTAAAAATCCATAAAATCAAATTTGAATAATTAAATCAATATAAAATAAATATCTCTATTTTTATAAATCCAAATTTGATAAATAAAATATCCAGAGATCTAGAAAAATTCAAATAATAATTCTAAAAATCATATATCATTAAAACAAAAATAATTAAATTCATTAGATGAGAAAATGATCCATATAGTCTAGGAATTAAATAAATAAACGCTGGGGCACTCCACCTTCAACTGTGGACTACGGTCCACACTTGCTTTATCAAACCGATCAAGTGTTTCCATGACCCACAATCCATGCAGAGGCTCATTAGTGGATCACCACAGTCCAGCCAATAAGTCAAAGGGTCGTAATCCCAGTTTGTGGATTTTGGGTTCTCCTCTAGAAACATAGATTTTTCCCAACCGACTGGCCTAGCTCGTCAATCTCAGTCCAGTATCAACAAACATCATTTGCTTAGTATGGTCCACGAGGGATCACACTCCCATTGAGTTCATGATCCACTATATCTTTTCATTTTACAAGCACTCATAAAGCCTTTAATGGCCACACTTACCCAACAAAAAATTAGGTTACTAACTACTATTTATTGTTGCTATGTGGGTGATGTGTACACCATCTACAAGATCATTATTGGCCAAATTTATTTGAGTAAGCCTATGATGACAGAATCAGATGGAGAAACTACCACTTTATTCCCAAAGGCTACAAGATTAAGAAACTTGACCTACTGAGCCCCATTATATGTTGATGCCACCAAACAATTCATTAAGAAGGGACATGACCATGAAGAACTTGTGGGGCAACAAGAGTCAACGAAAGTTTTTATTGGGAAGGTAGCACCTTAGCTATGGGTTCAGAAGTCCAGTTTTGGTTGGGATTCTTGCCAGTGTTCAAATGTTAGTGTTTATGTGTTTTTGATGAATAAAAAAGGACATGAATTGTTTCTGTTATTGTCAAATGCCTATCTTTTATTTCACTTTTTCCTTTGGGTTTTTCCATGGTAGGTTCCTATCATGTTTTGGGTTTTTTCATTGTAGGATCCCATCATGTTGTGTTCTAATTACTACACTTTGTGCCAGAACTTCTTTAACATTCCAGCAGGTTATCAAACACAGAAACCAGTAACTTCTTTAACATTCCAGTAAGTCATCAACACAAAAACTCATAACTTCTTACAATAACTTTCGTCTTCTTAGTAAAGAAGAACTTTTAATTTTCGAAAAACATTGACTTTCCAGTTATCAAACAGGCCCTAACAGTACTTCTTTAATTGAGACATACAAACCCTAATCCATCTAACAACTAGGTTTTTTGAATAAATACTTGATCGGCATCTAGAATCATATGAATCAACTCAAGCCCTAGTAAAATAGAAGATCGATCAATGACAAATACGTCTAATTCAAAACAAGGTTGATTCCATTGATGGATATTGGAGTATCGCATATCGATTGCAATCTAGTGAGGGCATTTATAGGGAAATGGTGCAAGGACACGAATACTGCATTTATAAGCATCGTGAAATGGCTCCAACCCTATACGATGTGTGGCAGATATTAAGCATACCTGTGATAGGTGAGCCTGAACCGGCATGAAGACTATGTTGCATATGTCAAGGAGTATCTGGGAGATTGCCCCAAAGACGTCACCTTGATGTGTCTCCAACATATATGGTTGAGGAGTCGATTCGCCCAACTACCAAAAAAGCCGACCAAATTAAAACTCATGCAACACACACGAGCATATCTCTTTTATTTAGTCGACACAACTATATTTGACGACTCATCTAAAGGATCGACACTATCAATATACTTGCAATTGTTTCAAGATTTTGACGAGGCAGGGAAGTATGCATGCGGCGCTTGCTTTTTTATATCGTTCATTGTTTAAGGTCGCCGGTGGGGAAAATAATTATTTTAGTGTGTCAGCAACCTTACTACAGGTATTTATCACTCTCTTTATTATTTAAGTTTAGAATATTACAATTTCTCACTATCTTTGGCTTCTTACTTTTTCCTTCTTCTACAGTGTTGGATCTACGAGCATTTTCGAGCTCTAACCACTAAGCCTACATTGGTCATAAGCCCAGGAATGCCTAAGGCTTGCATGTGGAAGAAACAAACACGCCACAAAAATATCTCATTTGATAACATCTTGTTTGATACGGTTAGTTATTAGCTTATGTGCTTATATTCTAGTAGATAATCAATCTGTGGTTAGATATTTGATAACGTCTTACGCTTATTTTTTTAGGTGACTTGGCAACCATATGAAGAGTCGCATGAAATTACAGAGTACTATATCTATCGATTATACCTCATCAGTTTCAATATTGTAGAGTACTATGTGCTATATCGCGTGATGCGACAATTTGAAAAGTTGCAAGGTATTCCTGTTATGCCACCAAGTGGGATAGGAGAGAAAAGGTCAGTATGCAACCCACAGATTGAACTGTAGAATTGGGTAGGCAAATAAAAGATTGAAAAGGACAAGAACATCATGTTGTTAAGGCAGCCATAGATAAATCTGATGGAGTACCTACAACAGAGTACATGGCATGATACAACATGTTTACACAAGGAAGAAAAACCCCATTTCACCCCTCGTCGCAGTCACAATCTCATGTATGAACTTCTGCAGGCCAATCCCATGTACAACCCTCAGCAGGCCAATTGGTATACTATTTATTAGATGTTTATTCTTATTTTATCGTCTTACTATATCTTAAAATTATGAAAAAATATGTCTAATGGTCAATTTTGTTTTTTTTCATTCTATACTTGCAGCGATATACCTGTATAGAGTTGCTACAAGCTGCACTTAACAATGAAGTATTAGCCGAGAAATCTAGACGTTATGTACAGGTGGCTCATGATCTGCTATTGAATAGCACTACTGTAGAGACAGGTGCCGAGGAAACAATGCGGACTATGGGTGGAGATGTGCAAAGTGAAAGTGAAAGAGAAGAAGATGATCATGATGGAGAAGAAGATTATGATGATGGAGAAGAAGACGATGAAGGAGAAGAGAATGATGAGGCAGAACATGATGATGATGAAGAAGAGGATGACGAGAGAAGAACAAGAAAAAAATCTGATCACTTTCAAGCACCGGCGTTGCAAGAGGAATCAAGGTGGAATTTACGGTCGCTAAGAGATGGGAATGACAACAAGGAACCTGATGTGAGGGGAAAGGGTGTTCTTAGTTGACCAATAAAGGCATTGAAAGAAAATGACCTTTTTTTTTTCTTGGATATGTATATTTGAAACAAATGTTATATCTACCTTTTCAATTATGAAGAAGTCATCATGTTCGAGATTGTGTATTTTTTTTGACGATGTAATTTGGTTATATGATGCGGTTTCTTTTCGATTTGATCTTGTCTACTCTGAACTTATTTTCCTCTTTAAGTTCTTTTTTTCCCTCAAAGTTTACTCTTCTTGTTCATTTATGTTGATTATCTTGATTAAGGCATCATGCAAATGGTAACTTTTGTGTTATATGATTTATAGACATTGGGCTTCGTGATTTCATATATTCATGGATTTGCATGCATCATTCTCATCAAGTGAAGCTATGCATTTGTTACCCTTGTTTCTGTTAAGTTTGTGAATCTCATTTATGGGGCAAGCCCATGAAGCAATGTGCCTGGATACTGCACTCCGAGTTTGATGTGTGAGTTACTATACTTGCCCATGAAGCAATGTGTCTGTCTTCTTCTCTAATCACAGTTATGTTATTTTATCTTAAAGGATTTTGACTTAAAATTAATGTCAGTTACTGTACTCCGAGTTTGATGTGTTTATCTTATGAGGAATGCAAATATATTGTGACCTTAAGCTATGTTTTGGAAGCTCTTATTATATTTCTTGAGAGTTTAAAATATATTGCTTGGGAGTTGAAGCTTAAGTATGAGACCCGAGTTCAAATTTTTTGTGTATTTACTTGATGTATCTTTAGTTCGGTAACTGTGGCA